>NC_090647.1:314932538-315232538 GCF_040937935.1 Hyperolius riggenbachi | reverse complement strand
TCCTTCTCTCACACCTTGCCCGTCATAGCGTTCAGCTTTGCCTTAGGCTTAGCTGGCTGCTGGGTTCCTTGTGTGAATTTTGAATTGTATTGCATTTTCTTGCCTTGCTTGATTGGATGTTCACTGCACCCAGGGGGATACAGTGAAGTCTTTCCGATACTGATAGCTTGGAAACTGTCTTCACCATGTTGGGGACTAGCAGTATTCCTGTTAGTTCTGTTCCTGTGGACGTAACTATAGCTGCGAGTGCTATTAGTTACGTTCCTTTCTGTTTGTCTTGTCTGAACCTGTGTGGATGTTTGCTATTGCTGGGGCAGCAATTAGATTGGCAAACAATTCTTCTGTCTGTCTGTTCCTGCTGGTCCTGTTCCTTTGGACGTGGCTATAGCTGCGGCTGCTATTGGTTATGCTCCTGCTTGTTTGTCTTGTCATTGCCCATGTAGATGCTTGCTATAACTGGGGCAGCGATTATATTGGCAAGCATTCTATCTGTCTGTCTGTTCCTGCTGGTCCTATTCCTGTGAACGTTACTATATCTGCGATTGCTATTGGTTACGCTCCTACTTGTTTGTCTTGTCCATGCCAGTGTGGATGCTTGCTATCGCTGGGGCAGCGATTAGATTGGCAAGCATTCCTTCTGTCTGTCTGTTGTCTGTCCTTGTTTACTCAGTGTGATGGACATCAGGTTCTCAGTGCTGCGGTCGCATTGAGCAACCATTGTGCCCTCTTTATTGTGGCGGTTAGCAGAAGCTCAGAGCTGCTGTCGCTCTGAGCAATCTTGCTCCCTTGTTCATAGCTCCTGGTGTGATCTGTGTAATCTCCTCCACAAGGACATTCCGCTCTATGTCCTGATATCACCCAGCTGCATAGTCTTGCTTGTTCTGGTGGTACTCTGGTTTTCCCGGCTTCAACCTCTATACCTTGCACATTAAGACCTGGGGGTAACCAAAGTCAGGAGACATATTTAGTGTCCTGTTCAAGCGAGGGCTTGTCTATAGGTGAAGACGTGGGCAGAGCTCAGAGCTGTGGCACTAGATTGGGGTATAGTGGCTGAAGGAAAAAAAGAGATCTACCAGGCATTACAGCAAGTCTGCCTAGATATACCCATTTTGTAAATAATGTCCCTTAGTTTTAAAATAAATGGTTTGTCTTTATCTAAGGCTTACAGGATTAAATTGACATTGCTTAAATTTTGCCAAAAGACAGAACTTCCCCTAATGTGGTTGTTTTCAGAATGTGAATTCCTTCTAATTTGCATGTATTGAACTGGCACTTACCAGAACAATCGCATAAGGCATTTTTAGAACACAGCTGCCAAGTAAACATTTTCACAATATATATTGCAAATGACCATATACTCTGGCAAATCTCTTAAGTGAAAAAATATTCTTTTCTTTCTCAGGTAAAAATGTTTAAGTTTTGCTGAAAGCCTTTAGAAGGTTACAAGGATGTACTAAATGTAAGTCTAAAGCCTTAGAATTCACTATTACATGATTTTTATATAACATAGATGATTTGTAAAAATATTTATATACACCTGTCCTAGCCATGGAAAAAATAGAAGATTATCGGTGGTTTAGCTATATACCTATGGACAGGACCATACTGCAGTTTGTGCCTCTCCCTGGTTAACGGCATCTCAACAGGTATGTAGTCAAAGCTGCAACTGGTGTTAACTAGTGTTCCATTACAATTCAATTGAACTGTAGAAAACTAGCACAGTTAATAATACAGATCATCCCACACACATGCACACAATTTCCTCTGCTGTTATTAATTATTTTGGTCTTATTAGTGATATATTTTAGCTCCCCGTGCCCTAGATCATACATAGAACAGCAGTAGGCTTGTACAATGAGGTTGGACTACATCATTTGGTTCCTGTTTGCGGTTCCATTCGCTGAATGGTCTGCTGCACCTTTTTGTTCACGGTTTACTACATCACGATTCTCTAGCTATCATATGACGAGAAAATGCTGGGTTGTTCAGTCAATTTTATGTGCTGTGGTTGTGGGTGGCGCTGAATGGATTGCATCCCATTATTCAGACTGCCGTGGGGCAGACACAGACTGAATCTATAGCCAGATCCACACTATAAGCGCTTCTGTGAGCACTTGCTTTTGATTAGTGCTTGCTGAGCGCTTGTTAAAAAAATCGCTCACATTCACTTTCATTAAAATCGCGGTAAAAATTGCATAAAGATCGCAGCGATCACATACGTTTTTCACATACCCAATTGCAGCAATCGCGGCTATATTAATGAAAGTGAATGGGAGCGATTTTTTAACAAGCGCTCAGCAAGCGCTCACAAAAGCGTTTATAGTGTGGATCCAGCCTAATGGTGGCCATACATGGTACAATTTTTTCATCCTATCTTACCATTTCTATGTAATATAAGGGAACTTCCTATATTATCCTTTCAGTATATTCACTTAATTTACCCTTTAACTGTAAAAGTTATTTATTTGATATCAGTTCATCAAAGATCTTATACTAAAGATCAAAATCTGTAAGGAGTTTGTATGTCCTCCCCGTGTCTGTGCAGGTTTCCTCCAGGCACTCCAGTTTCATCCCACATCCCATAAACATACAGAGAAGTTAATTGGTTTCCCCCTAAATTTTCCCTAGACTACCATACATACACTACATGTTATACACATAGATATACACATACATGAGTATGGTAGGGATTAGATTGTGAGTTCATCCGAGGGACAGTTAGTGACAAGACTATATATACTCTGTAAAGCGCTGCGGAAGATGAATAAAAATAATAATAAAAATAAAAGCTGCCCACTGATTATCCAATCTCTTCCATACAATATCACCAAATCTATGTAGTAGAAGGGTAAACTGTTTGAATACATTGTAAATGGTACTTTAGGTAGTCCCTTATAGTGTATAGATGTGGTAAGATCGGACAAAAAAAGATTGGATCATTAGTGGCCACCATAATGCTAGGTACACACAATGCAATTTTCTGACAGATTTACTCTCAGATAGATTATCTCCAGCATGTTCGATCTGATTTCTGATCAAACTTGTTTTGTGTCAATTTAAACGATATCACTAACTACAAGCCCTTATTTGCAACAATTACAGTAATATACCCTCATGACATACATATGAAAAAGTTGAGTCCCTAAGATAACTATTTATGTATTTTTTTTTTTTAAAAACTGTCACTTTTTTATGTGTTTTATTTTGTTAACTATGGGGGGGGGGGGGGGTAAGGGGTTAATTAATAGGAGATTTTATTTATTTTCATTTAATTTGATGTACATAGGTGTAATTTTACTATTTGGTTACTAGATCCCCCACACACACACACTGTATTCCTGTGTACTGCAAACAGTACACAGGAAGTGTTGTGTGTGTTTTCACTTTCACTTTGTCAAGCCACCAGCATCTCACTGATGCCGGTGATCACAAGTACTTTGATTGGTGAATGGGAACGTGTGTTCCCATCCCTGGCAAAAAAAAAATCCCTGGCAAAAAAAATGTAGGTTTAAATAAAGTTATTTGCAGGGTTATTCTGACAGCTTTATGAGAGAGGGAGAGGAAACTAGTAGGGCTGAAATTCAGTCTATGAATGCGTGCATTGAAACATAGTTTTGTCCGCTCTCTAATGTAAATCCCTGGCACCTCTCACACAGCAGCATGTATATCCATCATACAGAGGATAAGATCATCAGGTGACAGCAGATGTTCACTGTCATAACACACCAGAAAGTAAGGGAGATGCAGGGATTGGATTCTCTGGAATTCAGGGATCAGTGCAAAGCAGGATGGCTGTGCCATGTACCAGAAGAGATAATTTACTTTGACATGTGACCTCTTCTCTCTCCAAGTCCTGCTGCCCTTCTGATTTTATCTGATTTTAGCGCTCAAGGCCATGGCCCTTGTGGCTTTCCCAGAAATCCGGCTCTGTTTATAGTTTTTAACAATAGTAACTTTTAGAGTTTTTTTTCATCACACTTTACTTGTGGATGACTGTAGTGGGTCATTTTTGAGATTATCCTCATAGGCTATAGCTTGTTTGTTCATCAATAAACAAATTATTACTTTATGTACTTTAGCCCAATGTGCTCTGTGTATAAAAGTGGCAGCCTCTATCTGGATTTTTACAATATGAAAAATGTATTCTTTTAAACTTCCATTGATGTACTATACATATGTGGACTAACCTAGAGCCAGTTTCTAAGAAAACACCCTAGTCTCTAGCAAAGCACTGAGCACGAATTGATTGCAACTTCACTGCAGAATGTCCCCCAGGTTGTGATGCTCAGATATGTCCAGATGGTGATAAGAGACAAGCAGTCAACATCCAAAACAAAGTGACAAATTGTAGATGCAAAGTTCCAATCTAGAATAGGTCATATATTTAGCTTAGCTGATATTAAGCTTCAGAAATCTACTGTAGTAGAATTCAACTCACATTTTATTCTTAACGTCAATTTTCAGCAAAGTCAAATTTCATAATGAAAACGTTGAGTTTCTGGTAGAATTTTGGCCTATCAATGGGAATAAAGTTCATACCCACTGCCAAGACCAATTACATAGCTCCCTGCCCTAACACAAGCAGCTGTGTGGAAAAGAGGAATACAAACCTCCAAGGCTGTTTTTTTCCCACAAATGGAAAAACTTGTGGCTGTCAATTCTAATCCTTTTCCTCATTGTGGAAAAATGTGATGGTCATAATTTAAACTAGGCCTGAAAGATAAAGACATAGTTACAGAGAGAGCTAGTGAGAGGTAGGCAGATAGTAAGATATATAATGTTAGTGTAAGTAGTGAGTTTATTGATTGCTGGTTGATTTCAGTGTTTTATATTATTTATTTTTTCTTGTATCTGTATACTTAGGGATTGTTGGTGGGTGGAGTACTTTATTTTCCACTTATTTGTCATTAAAAACAGGATTGTTTTCAGAGAGAATGTTGGTGTATAGTAATTGTGTAAATCAGCTTCTTTAAAATTGATATTTTTTCAATTTACTGTAGTAGTGTTTAAAAATATTGTAAGTAGTTTGATTGTGTGAGCGGATTACTTATTTTGCCTATGTTAAATGCATTGCTTTTTTATATTATTTTTATTTTCCTATTCCCTTTCCCTAGTCGCAGTGATCAGTACTGAGGTTGCCAGGTGGGGCTGCAGCTGTTGTGCCTTGGAGCAAGTGGGCACACTGGGACTAAGATCTTGGCTGACTTTTTAGTCCAGTTCAAGCAGTGGCTGACCCCCCAAAATCTCGTGTTGCAATAAGTACTGGACTTTATGTAATATATCAAAAAAAAATGAGAAAAAATGCAGTGTCTCAAAAATAGTACAAAAACTTTATTGATACAAAACACACAACTTGACATGAAAGATCCGGGTAACTTGAATACAGAGGCTCAATAAAGGCTTACTCAAATTGTTTGACTGGCAGAAAAAAAGAATCATATTAGTAGAATTGGCATAATGGTTGAATTGGCAATAACACCAGTCCGTTTCGGGCCAAAAAAAGTGAATTTACAATTTCTGTGAGGCGTCAGCCAGCGTAAGGAGCCAAGAGTGCAAAACACAGAGAAAGGCACCTGAGCCTAGCAGGATTTGCACATTGTGTACCTGCTAGGCTCAGGTGCCTTTCTCTGTGTTGTTACATATTGTTAAGAAGAATCGGGGAAACAAGGAAAACTATTTTTCAAAAAGACCTTGTAGTTTTTCAGAAAATTAATTTTAATGTAATGCTAGGAAAATGTATTTTAAATGTGGTTAAATGAAAGATAATCCATCTATCTATTGGTATTGAAAATGTACATTTATCTCTAGAAAGGAAACCCAGAGACAAGATGCAACTCTTTTGCTGGGAATTGCTATACAGCCACAATACTGCTGCATAAGGATCCCTGGAAAATATACCTACTATTTGCATTAGAAAATGATGTAGGGTTCCTCCCACTCAAGCCTCTTTAATGCCTTTTCACCTATGCAGGCTGGTATATCCAGAATTTGGAACCTGGACAGCCTGGGGCTCCACCCCCTGAGCTACAACAGTCAGCATCTTCCATGATATGGGAGGGCTCTGGAAGAGAGGGGCTGCTCTTCCCACCTCTGGTGCCCATGAGGAGGTGGGGAGTGTAGGCCTGGGGGAGTTTCATGATAGCATCTGTGGAGTGTAGGCCTCTGGGGGGGGGGGGGGTGTCATGGTGGCATCTGGGGTCTAACAAGGGATTTCCCAGATGCCTCAGATGCCTGCCCACCCAGTTGAAATGGGTATAGGGGTATTAATGCACCCCTTACTTATTTCCACAAAGGATTATTGTTAAATAAAAACATACTGTAACAAAAAAAAGTCCTTTATAGTTATTAATTAACACTTAATACCTACGTTTAATTAATGATCCCACACCAATATCCTCTGTATGTCACAAAGCGGCACTGCTGTTTCACTCAAATATGTAATTGCAAAAGTTATAGTCAAAATATAGTAGCTAACTGACCATAGAACATACTAGAACAAGAGATGGGTAGTGGGTAACGGTGGCACAGACAGCCAGACAGCCATTTGGCGCTATGTGTGGTGGAGCAAAGATCCCCACCACACTTGCACACACGTCACACATGTCGGTCCCTGCCACTTGCTATATTATGTATACTATGTAAAGCAAGCCTCCGATCCCACACGTGGCAGCTGCCACCCCCGCTTCCCGGTACCCAGAGCACACCCTGCCACCACATCTCTGACACCTGAGACACCCCCCCCCCTCCTGCCACACTGCTGACACCCACACTCACTGCTGCTCACCACTTCTTAACACTAGGAGAACCCCAGAACAAGGCAATAGGCAAATTCAAGGCAAGATATCAGATTCGGGAACAGGAACAAGGAATCAGGGTTGTCCATTGACTCAGAGCTACCGCAAACAAAGTTCTGGCAAAGGTTGCTACTTGCAGGGCTCATAAATAGGGAGGCCACATCTGCTGAATGATTAGGTCAGAACAGCGGACGTCCAGGAACACTCAGTGTCCATAGAACCATCTGCTGGTGAAACAGTGAAAGTCCAGAGATACTCAAAGTCCATAAAGCCCTCTGCTGGTGGAACAATGAAAGTCCAGGACAGTCCAAGTTAATACCACCACGAGCAGGCAGGAAACAACAATACATAGTTCCTAATAATGGGTAAATGCAGATGGGAGAAAAGGAGGAAGGGGAGAACAGGAAGCAACTTACTGTTACTCATATGCCATGAGGAGAAATCAGCACTACTCACATCACCAAAGGAAGCTCCCAGCTGAATAAGTTTCCACAGGATGGAGCCGCGACCAAAGCAAGGCACAGGTGAATATCACTATTCCACAAAGATGTGTTTAGACGCATCACATCAGAGCAGTTAAAATAGACTTTTTTATTTATCAAGTATTAAAAACACACACAAATATTTATTGTCAAACCTTACTGGGGCAGCACTTCTGGAAGGTAGTTACACAGAGGGTGCAAGAATGGATACATGGGAGGTGCTGAGGAGGTTGACATTTCACCTCATAATCATGGCTTTCTCAAGACCAATAAAACCTAAACCTATATAACCAACTTATTGTTACCACACAGACACCATGTGGGAAAAGGACAAATACTATATGCTGCATTCGAGCAGGCACCAAAGTGAGAATAGAACATCTTGGATCTCTTTACTCTGGTTGTACTGTAACAACACTGCAACCAGCTCATCTTAAAGTGGATCCGAGATGAAAAACTAACAAGTAACTTGTCTATATATCTCATCTAAAGTTTACACAGCAAATCTAGCTGCAAACAGCTTCAACAGTTTAATGTTTGATTATTCCTGTGAGACAATGACAGCGCCCATGTTTTGTTTGTCACATTACACAGCCAGGCAACCTGCAACTGCATCTCCAGCCCTCAGCTCACTCCCCTCTCCTGCGACCTCCTCCCCTCTGCCTCTGAAATCTCTGGCTAGTAACCTCAACCCCATAAGCCCTTGCTACTAAGGCTGAGAGTGCCAAGGCTCTCTGGAGAAGCTGTGGGCGAGGCTTGTTTAGTTTATAGGGAATTAGAGTATTAAAACAAAAACAAAAATAAGTATTTGGCTTGAGGAATGCCCTACAAACTGTATGTAAGGAACACAATTATGCAATGAGTAAAAGTTTATCTCGGATCCACTTTACGTTGTTTACTGTTTGAAAGGAACGAAGTAATGAAAAAATAAAGTCAACGCAAAAGTGCTGAAAAACATATGTGATATTTGCATCCTTGCAAGTTTGTTTAGTAAGAATATTCAAAGAATGATGATATGTGAGGTAAAGTAGACCATAGTAACTCATCCATTTTACTTTAAATGTTTGCTTTCTTTTGCAGCTGGAATAGAGGCATAAATAGTAAGAGATGGTTAATTATGGTTGATACACATTGCAAAGTCTGATAGCCCAATAAGATGTCCACTTGCTCATGTTCACTGGAAATAAGAAAAGGGTACAGAAAACTAATTTCCTTTCCATTGGTTACGGTAGTAACATAAAACATCCTCTAAACAAGATATAAATATGTCAGTCATAATATGGATGTTACCACATTAGTTGTTTGTTACCTCTTTTCACACCTGAAACAAGCTAATTTTGCAAACATGAAAGATCTTGTGCAAAGGGCGGTAGTTTATGGCAGGGATTTAGAAATGTGTACAGTCCTGTAATGAAGGTTTACAGTGAAACTTTCAAAAAGTTGCAATAAATTACCCTAACACACTGATATGTGAGTAATTTATTGCAAATATTGATGATTATATGCCAAAAAAATGTACTGACATAATTCATAAGAATATTTCATGGCCATGACTAGAATTACAAGGAATCATTATTTAATTATTTGTCAGAAGCATACTTTAGAAAAATAAGATAATTATTGATCACCACTAGATAATTTTTCCACTCTATTAATTTAATTGTGGGTGTATATTTTGGCGCTATTTATAAAATATGGTTTCACAAATATGGTAAACCACTACACAGACATGACAAGTCTACACAACATCCCTACTATGCCATGCATTCCTGAACTCAGTTATTTAAATATTTTGAAAGCAAACAAATTAACAGTGTATGCTAGCTGGGCCAAGACCTACTCATACAGACAGCTGTGGCCATTCACGGCATGCCATCCACATTCTGGGCACGCTGGAGACATCAAAAGTCTGTTTATCTGCTGGGGAACAGGGAGGAAATCCTCTAAACGGGAACAGAGATTATGTACATGGAAACGTTGGCTATCAAAGGCCCAGTCTTTACAGCCTTGCTATCAGGACGTCAAAGTAAGATAAATACATAATTACACGTCATTGGGATTGCAGTTGCCTTGACAAGTTACTGGAGTCTTTTGACACCTCAGTACAAGTGATGTGACCTGTTTAAAAACTTTGTACAAAAATAAAATGTGTTCCTTATAAGTGTGCGTGTGTGTGTATATATATATATATATATATATATATATATATATATATATATATATATATATATATATATATATGTATCCTTAAACATTTATAATTGACATTTTCAAATGAAAAAAAATAACAAGAAAATGCCATAGCAATACAGGAAGTGGGTTCCTCGCCCAATGTTTGTGTTTGGTGCAAAAAAGTGCTTAGAACCACTTATCTATATCAATCAATCAATTAATCAATCAATCAATCATGTCACTTCCCAAAGAAGAGAGTAAAGAGCACAACTCCCCCTTCTCTACGACCTGACTGTTAGCTGCAAAATGTTGACATTGTTGCTTTACTTCAATTTTACTTTGCCACTTACCTTTCAATGTTTTATTAATAAAAATTATTTCTGTTACTATATTTTCTTCAGTAAACTTTGCACTTGTGAGTAACATGAATAAAGGAATTTTATTTAGACCTGTACTGAACTTCTATCATGCAAGATCACTGAAAACCACTTTATATCATTAATTATATTACAAACAACCCCAATTCCTGGTTTGCTTGCCCCAGTATGAGAATACTAGTAGGCATACCCACTTTAATCAATCTATCCTGTATCTTTATCTACTATCTTTAAGGTACCCCTCTCTTAATCATGATTGATGGTCAGGTTCTGGGTCCCCCCCGGTTCCCAGAATGAAGTGCTAGCATGGGAGGTATATTTGCAACTTCCTTGACTTCTCAAGGTTGGCAAGAAGTTGATGCCAACTTCTCAGGTGAACTAGTCATCACAACTGCTTAGCATATACTCCAACCTTAAAATTAAGTTTATATTTTAAATTTAGGAATAAATATGACATTTATTGGCTAGCTCAGACGATAAAGGCATTCAGTGGGCTTGATTAACCAAAAGGGTGCTAACTAAGTTAGCACGCCTAAAAGCCCCTTAGCACGCCTAAAGCCCTTTAGGAGATGCAAAGTTTTGTGTGCTAAGTTAGCACGTGCAGAGTTTAGAAATAGAATACAGGTGGAATACCGCTCCAGTGTGCCTGGGAAGGCAGTGCTGGATCCAAAGGCAGCCAAGCTCAGTAAGGACAAAGTGGAAAATGATCCGCAACGATGTCTTCACCAAATTCTTTATTTAAGACATCTCCTTAATATAGTCAAGGTACCTCATAGCTAACATGTTTCGGACCAAAGTCCTTAATCATAGCTACTATACAGCTCTCACTGTCAGACTTAAAAAGGAGGATGGAGCAATTGGGGGTGGGGTGGGTGCCGCCCAGAAGGGTGGAAAACCAAAGCTCAAAACCAAACCCCCAAGCTCAAATCCTCTCACAATTAAACAAATAAAATCAAACAGCAAAATTTAAAATACACATAGAGCAGCGAAGGGTGAGAAACCCGGATTTCTATCCACTTACTGCTCGGACCCCACCGGTTGAAATGTTTCAGGATTTGGTAGAGAGGGATATGTTGAGCCTGGTTGACAGTAACACATAGAGCAGCGAAAATACAAAAATGCAAGAAGTATAATTTTACATGTACAGGAACAAACCTTTATCATGCACATACGGGAGAGAGAAAGGGAAAGTTCCAGTCTAACCTGTGACCAGAGCCACATTCCATCTAGCATTCAGGCCATGGGGCATTCTTGTTCCTAAACGAAAAATCCAGAGCGCCTCCCGTTTGCGGATAATGGCCTGTAAATTCCCTCCTCTTTTCGGCAAAAAGATCCTTTCTATACCCTGAAAAGAGAAACCCGACATGTCACCCTGATGTACTTGGCAATAATGTCTGGCAACATTAGAAACATTCCTAGTGGCCAACCTTGCTCCCAAAAAATGTTCTGAAATCTGAGCCTTTAGGGGCCTAGTGGTGCACCCTACATATTGTAGGGCACAGACCTCACTCGTCACCAAGTATATAACATTTCTAGTGTTGCAATTAATGAAATGTTTCATAGGAGACTGATGGCCATTTTTTCAAAGATTCTACATATTGGGTTCTCCTATGAAACAGACAATAATTGCAAGAGGGTACCGCACATCTATATGATGCTTTTGTGGACAGCCACGTGGCAGAGATGGCACTTGAACTAAAAAGGCTTGGCGAAAGGATATTGCCCAAAGTGGGGGCCCTTCTACTTGCAAACCTTACACCGTTCCGTAAATACAGGCGTAAATCCTCATCTCCTTCCAAAATAGGGAGGTACTTAGCAACAACCCGTTTCACAGTCTGAAACTCAGAGCTAAAGGTAGTAACAAAGACAGGCTTGTGATCTAGCTCTGAGTCAGCGTTAGTATTGCCGCCACGTATTAGCCGTTCCCTAGGAACCGTTTCTTACACTCCGCAATGGTCCACCTTGGGTATCCCCTCTCAAGGAGACATTTTTCAACCACGAGGAACTCTGACTCCAAAGCCACATTGTCCGAGCAATTCCGGCGCGCCCTAACAAATTCGCCCACCGGAATCGCCCAGACTGTACGCGGCGGGTGACAGCTCCTGGCCTGCAAAGTAGAATTACCCGAGCACTCCTTTCTATAAGTCCTAGTCTGTACTCTACCCAATATGGAGTTCCCTGTCAGGGTTACGTCCAGGTAGCTAATACTAGTAGGATGCCAGGTGTGCGTAAACTGTAAGTTACATGTGTTGGTATTAAGATGGGTCATAAATGATGTTATGAGAGCTGGATCACCTCTCTAAATGACCAGGATGTCGTCAATGAATCTGCCGTACCATCCAATGTGACTCGATAGGCGCCCCCCACCCCCAAAGATGTGGAACTCCTCCCACGACCCCATGTACAAATAAGCTAGGGAGGGGGAGAATTTGGCCCCCATAGAGGCACCACATCTCTGGAGGTAGAAGGCGCCATCGAACATGAAATAGTTCCGAGTCAAAAGGAACTCAGTAGTGGCAGAGATGAAAATGCGCAAGTCGGGCGAGAAGTCTGAATACCTTTTCAGGTGATAATGTAGGGCAGTTAAGGCTAGATTGTGTGGAATGCAAGAGTACAGAGCCCTAACATCTATAGTGAGCCAACTGTACTCCGCACCCCATTCCAATTCTGCCAAACTAGACAGCAGATGCTTGGTATCCTTGAGGTACCCAGGCAACCTCCTCACCAAAGGCTGTAATAGGGAATCTACCCAATCGCTAAGGCGCTCCCCCAGAGAGCCAATCCCGGCCACAATGGGCCTGCCCTCCGGGGGAGCGCCCTGCTTGTGGATCTTGGGAAGGTGGTGAAAGACCGAAACTATCGGATACTGAATATCCAGATACTTCACCAATCTCTTGTCCAAGACTCCCAAACTTTCTCCATAACTTAGGAGGTCTTTAAGTTGTCTGTGAAATTCCTGTGTGGGATTACCTGGAAGTCTAACATATGTCTGGGGATCCTCCACCTGTCTCAGTGCCTCTACTTTATAATCCTGCCTGTTTAAAATGACCACTGCTCCCCCCTTGTCTGCATTCCGTATCACAATGTCTGCATTATCTTTAAGACTTTGGATAGCCATGAACTCATCTTTGGTTAAATTGGATTTTTTATGTAAGGTGTTACTGTCAACCAGGCTCAACATATCCCTCTCTACCAAATCCTGAAACATTTCAACGGTGGGGTCCGAGCAGTAAGCGGATAGAAATCCGGGTTTCTCACCCTTCGCTGCTCTATGTGTATTTTAAATTTTGCTGTTTGATTTTATTTGTTTAAATGTGAGAGGATTTGAGCTTGGGGGTTTGGTTTTGAGCTTTAGTTTTCCACCCTTCTGGGCGGCACCCACCCCACCCCCAATTGCTCCATCCTCCTTTTTTAAGTCTGACAGTGAGAGCTGTATAGTAGCTATGATTAAGGACTTCGGTCCGAAACATGTTAGCTATGAGGTCCCTTGACTGTATTAAGGATATGTCCTAAATAAAGAATTTGGTGAAGACATCGTTGCGGATCATTTTCCACTTTGTCCTTACAGAGTTTAGAAATGTCGCACCAGGTGCGTTGCACTGGGTGCGCCTGAAACGTGGCATTGTTCACCGCGCGCACCGCTAAACTTTGCATGTGATCAATAAAAGCTTTGGGCGTGCTAACTGCTTAGTTAGCACGCCCAAAGCTTTTAGGCGTGCTAATTGAGTTAGCACCATTTTGTGAATCGAGCCCAATATGTTATATGCAGATCTTTTTCAGACTTCATATAGACATCAGTCCTGCATACTAACCTAAATTTGAAAAGGACAGATCATATACCTTTGGACAATAGAGGGGGTTGGAAGGAGATATATTAACAGATGACCAGCCTGGTACTTTACTATGTTAAACTGTGTTATTTTACTATTTTAAACTGTACTATGCTAAACACTATTCTATATCTAATTATACTTCCTTTTTTCAAGCTAACCATTGGTGGGGGTTGGAAAACAGGAGCACATACCTGAAATACTGTGATTCAAGTCCTGAACCAAATCTAGTGGGGATAATGCACCACTCTAAATTAAAGAAAGGTTGTTATTACTCTTTTTTATTTATATAGCGCTAACATTTTCTGTACATAGTACAAAACAAATAGTAGGGAGCACAGGCTTTAATAAGAAACGTATCTAATGGCAGTTGCCTTTGCCTACTTTTGAGGATTTCACCGAAATGTGACACTGACTGTACAGTCCCTACGCTCAGGTTAAAGCGGAACTGTAAATTGGAGAAAAACAAACTGTTTCACTCACCTAGGGCTCTCCCAAGCCCCCAGCAGCCGTCCTGTCCCACGCCAGTCCAGCACAACTATCCACTGGTGGGGTAGAGCGGTGTTCCTTCCACTAACATCAGAAATGCCTTAGTAGTGTGGAATCATTAGTAACAGGCTAGGCATTTCTGAGCTGGAGAACATTGGACAACACAAGTGATGAAGAAAACCTGGACTGGAGATTTAAAACATTACGCTAAATCAGTAAACGTTTGCAAAATTTCCCTGGCTCATGTCAGAAGGGATGTTGCTAAAAGGTTAGTTAACTGGCAGTTATGAGATCATGTGCACATATCTAAATGAGAACTTTTTTTTTTTACAATCCAGGACAGGCTGAACTTATTTAAAATATATTGCTGTACGCAAACATGTGCAACTAAAACAACACAGACTCTAATTCATTAACCTTTTATCAACTAGTTTGTGTTTTGATATAACCCAAAGGCTCTTAATGAAATACAATTTTTAAAATCCACTGCATGCTTGCTGAATCACTTACTGTCATTAGTTTTCTTCACCCAGAAACAAGTTTCTATTGGTCCTTCTAGGAGGCATTGGCAATGCATTTTTCCATACCAACATGAGAAATAATGGAGTTTAATGGTCATGAAATCCATCTACGTGGAGATTACAGCATGAAACTTTTTGGAAAACTGAAGCTGCTGCCCCCCCCCCCCCAAAAAAAAAATCGGCAGCCCAAAAAAAAATTACGGTAAGTAAACCTTTTTTTTCTAAAGTGGGTCCCCCAGTTTTTTTCTTTTTACCTGGTCTGGGTACCTTTGTCTAACTGCAGGAACTGTGCAGCGACAGCCAGATTGTGGGAATTTTTTTTTTAAGCTACAGTAAACAAGTTTATCTTAGCATGCAAAAAATGAAAGCTTCCCATTTCAGGTAAGATAAGGACAATTTGACCTGGAGACAATTGAATCCCTCCCTTCCATTAAAGAGTTTACACAGTGATGTAAGCCTGGTGTCTAGGTGAAGTTTGCTGTGGGAGGGACAGTAAGCTCTGTCAGTAGGGAGGGAAAATTAACAATGAGCTGGATTTAAAAAAAAAAGGAAGAAAGCAGAAGTGATGTCACTTTTGACACCACAGAGAAATAGTAAAGATAGAAACCAGCAGAAATATTATTTTCGTTCATTCATAATACAACCATCAACTCTCAGGAAGATAGTGTCATATTGCAACAGGATCTGGATGGATGGCTATATGGGCACATACATGGCAGATGAAATTCAATGTTGGAAAATGTAAAGTCATGCATTTTGGTCGTATCAATGGTCTAGCACCATACAAAATAAATGGGATACAGTTGGGGACATCAAACTTGGAGAAGGACTTAGGAGTACTCATCGACATCAAGTTAAATAATCGTACTCAATGCCAAACCGCTTCAGCTAAAGCTAACAAAATTTTGGGATGCATTAAAAGGGAAATAAAAACTCGAGATGCGAGCATAATATTGCCCCTGTTTAACTCTCTAGTAAGGCCACATCTGGAATATGGAATTCAGTTCTGGGTACCACATTACAAAAAAGATATTGCAGTTTTAGAGCAGGTGCAGAGACGAGCAACAAAATTGCTACGTGGGATGGAAGGTCTCACTTACCAAGAAAGGTTAGATAAACTGGGTTTATTTAGTCTAGAGAAAAGACGCCTTAGAGGAGATCTAATTAACATGTATAAATACATCAGAGGGCAATATAATAGATTGGCGGATGAGCTTTTTGTCCCTAGAGCTTCTCAAAGGACTAGAGGACATGATCTGCGGAGGGAGGAAAAACGTTTTAGCCATTTATTTAGGAAAGGGTTCTTTACAGTAAGAGTGATTAAGATGTGGAATGCATTGCCACAGGAAGTCGTTATGGCAAACTCTATACCTGCATTTAAAAGGGGGCTTAGATGCTTTCCTTGCGTTGAAAGACATCCATGGCTACAATTACTAGGTAATGCCTAATGATGTTGATCCAGGGATTTTATCTGATTTTATCTGATTGCCATCTGGAGTCGGGAAGGAATTTTTTTCCGTTTTGGGGCTAATTGGACCATGCCTTGTAAGGGTTTTTTCACCTTCCTCTGGATCAACAGGGATATGTGAGGGAGCAGGCTGGTGTTGTACTTTGTTCTCTGGTTGAACTCGATGGACGTATGTCTTTTTTCAACCAAAATAACTATGTAACTGTTACGATTGGTGTCAACACGCAGAGAGCATCTGATTATTGGTGATCTGCAGAATCACCAGTAATGCAGATATACACCAGATTATGGATGATCTGCAGAATCACCAATAATCCAGGTATGTCTAACCTCTGGACACCTAAGATATGAGTGTTTGGTGTAACAGTAGCACTTTGAGTGAGAACCACCAGAGGAGCTGGAGGTTAGAAGAAGAAAGGAATTCACCCCAAACTGTGGGTGAATCCCTATAGGCTAAAGGCTCCCTAGGAGAGGGGCCTAGGCTAGGTTGCAGGATGCCCTGCTGCTAAGATAAACAGACTTGCCCTACTGGATGTGAGATCCTAGCTCTCTACACCCTGGAGGCGGGCTAAGGTAATACAAGTACACAGTGCTAGTCTTGGGTGTGAGGTCCGTAGTCACAACACCCTGGAACTAGTCTATCTCATAACATAGAAGTGACACAGTGTCCTAGGCTTGGGTGTGAGGTCCGTAGTCACAACACCCTGGAACTAGTCTATAGCATAACATAGCATTGACACAGTATACTAGACTTGGGTGTGAGGTCCGTAGTGACAACACCCTGGAACTAGTCTATAGCATAACATAGCATTGACACAGTATCCTAGGCTAGGGTGTGAGGTCTATAGTCACAACACCCTGGAACTAGTCTATAACATAACATACGAGAATAATCTAGCTCAGTGTGAATTCCCAGGGCCTCCTGGTTCAAACACACTGTAGGATCTGACTAAGGTCTGTGTGCTAACACATAAAGCATTCGCAATGGCAGACAACCAGCAACTGACAAGCAACCTAAATATATAGCTGCTGGAGTCTGCCGCCCCGCCCAAGCCACTCAGCCAATCATGAGTCCAGCAGGAATCAGCTGATCCTCCTGATCAGCTGACACTTCCCCTGCTGGTATAAAGGTCCTGACGTCTGGGCCGCGCTCGCGTAGCTCTCCATCCGCCTATGTGAACTAACAGACCCAGCCACACCAAATGCACGCCGCCGTGTACAAACCGCCACGTTGAACGTGGAAACAGCCGCCTTGCTGTCAGTACCTGCGGCGGCTTTTCCGCGTTCTCTCGTGGTGCCAGGCGCACGTCTCCGCATGCCAGCCGCTGTGCTGGACGCGGACTCAGCCGTCCTGCCATTAGTACAGGCGGCGGCTTTTCCACGTTTCCTCACAGTAACTATGTAACAATTGTCTTTGTAGTTTGGTCTGCAGCCAGCTATGCTTTTCTAGATATAATAAATTGTACAATCACAAGAAAATGTATGCGTGCTCAACACCAAGCTTAACCCTTTCAAGTCTAGCTGTGCAAATCAGGCTAAAATGGCTTACCATGAGACATGCTCACGCAGAAATGCATCTGCTTTCGCATGCCAAACTTTGCAGGGTCAAAAACCAATACCGCGAAGCGGTTGCCCTGCGGGAATTAGTTCATGCTATACAGCACTATCCAGGAGCGCCTCGGGGAGGCTTCCCATTGCCCCATACAACCGGGGGGGCTGTGGGGCCCCAGGCTCTCTCACTGCCTAGGGACCACAGCGACACCCCGGAGGAGGAGGCTGGGTAGCGCAGACGACCCCCCCAAGCGTGGCCGGCGCCGGGGGGGGGGCCATCCGCACCCATCTCCCAAAAATTTTCTTCTGATTAAGCTATTTGCAATTCTGTCCTTTGGAGGCAGGTGGTGGACGGCCTGCTCCAGTAGTGGGCTGTCTGTGCCTGTCCTCCCCCCCTTCTGGAGAGATGTGTGTGAGCCAGCCCTGAGCTTCACAGCTCGGGGTGACCCATGCGTCACTCCTGCTCTATGCAGTGCCCCGAGTCGATGCGCAGTAGCAGAACGCAATGGACATTAAGGTAAGTGCCTGGTTTTAAATTTTGGGGAGGTGGGTGCGGATGGCCCCCCCGGCGCTGGCCACGCTTGGGGGGGTCGTCTGCTTCGCCCAGCCTCCACCTCCGGGGCGTGGCTGTGGTCCCTAGGCAGTGAGAGAGCCTGGGGCCCCGCAGCCTCCCCGGTTGTATGGGGGCATTGGGAAGCCTCCCCGTGGCGCTCCTGGATAGTGCTATAAAGCATGAACTAATACCCGCAGGGCAACCGCTTTGCGGTATTGGTTTTTGACCCTGCAAAGTTTGGCATGCGAAAGCAGATGCATTTCTGCGTGAGCATGTCTCATGGTAAGCCATTTTAGCCAGATTTGCACAGCCAGACTTGAAAGGGTTAAGCTTGATGTTGAGCACGCATACATTTTCTTCTGATTAAGCTATTTGCAATTCTGTCCTTTGGAGGCAGGTGGTAGACGGCTTGCTCCAGTAGTGGGCTGTCTGTGCCTGTCCTCCCCCCCCTTCTGGAGAGATGTGTGTGAGCCAGCCCTGAGCTTCACAGCTCGGGGTGACCCATGCGTCACTCCTGCTCTATGCAGTGCCCCGAGTCGATGCGCAGTAGCAGAACGCAATGGACGTTAAGGTAAGTGCCTGGTTTTAAATTTTTGGGAGGTGGGTGCGGATGGCCCCCCCCCGGCGCTGGCCATGCTTGGGGGGGTCGTCTGCTTTACCCAGCCTCCACCTCCGGGCGTCGCTGTGGTCCCTAGGCAGTGAGAAAGCCTGGGGCCCCGCAGCCTCCCCGGTTGTATGGGGGCATTGGGAAGCCTCCCCGTGGCGCTCCTGGATAGTGCTATAAAGCATGAACTAATTCCCGCAGGGCAACCGCTTCGCGGTATTGGTTTTTGACCCTGCAAAGTTTAGCATGCGAAAGCAGATGCATTTCTGCGTGAGCATGTCTCATGGTAAGCCATTTTAGCCAGATTTGCACAGCCAGACTTGAAAGGGTTAAGCTTGATGTTGAGCACGCATACATTTTCTTCTGATTAAGCTATTTGCAATTCTGTCCTTTGGAGGCAGGTGGTGGACGGCTTGCTCCAGTAGTGGGCTGTCTGTGCCTGTCCTCCCCCCCCTTCTGGAGAGATGTGTGTGAGCCAGCCCTGAGCTTCACAGCTCGGGGTGACCCATGTGTCACTCCTGATCTATGCAGTGCCCCGAGTCGATGCGCAGTAGCAGAACGCAATGGACGTTAAGGTAAGTGCCTGGTTTTAAATTTTTGGGAGGTGGGTGCGGATGCCCCCCCCCCCCGGTGCTGGCCATGCTTGGGGGGGTCGTCTGCTTCGCCCAGCCTCCACCTCCGGGGCGTCGCTGTGGTCCCTAGGCAGTGAGAGAGCCTGGGGCCCCGCAGCCTCCCCGGTTGTATGGGGGCATTGGGAAGCCTCCCCGTGGCGCTCCTGGATAGTGCTATAAAGCATGAACTAATTCCCGCAGGGCAACCGCTTCGCGGTATTGGTTTTTGACCCTGCAAAGTTTGGCATGCGAAAGCAGATGCATTTCTGCGTGAGCATGTCTCATGGTAAGCCATTTTAGCCAGATTTGCACAGCCAGACTTGAAAGGGTTAAGCTTGATGTTGAGCACGCATACATTTTCTTCTGATTATAATAAATTGTACTTACTTGCATACTTTTATAGCGACAGGCCACTGTTAGGTGTAAGGAGCAGCTTCAGATTCTAATTTCAATACTTCTTTTTGCAGTGAGTCTTTCATTCGTCTAGGAAGGGCTATTCACATCTACATGGATATCAGAATTGTAATGGTCTGTTCGGACGTTATGTGCAGATAGTTATGTAAAATGTGCTCTCGGTACACCTTGAGGCTGCCAGAGCAGAATGCCAGAGCAAAGGAATAGGTAAGTTGCTATGATTAAATTTCCTGAAATAGCTGCAATGCCTAGAGATACCCTGGAGAGATTTACCTTGGTATTTACGCCAAAAGTAATGTTTCTTCCCTTTGAAATATGTTTTTCTTTGTTTACAATGTTATGTTTCTATTCATTTAGCAGCCAGCGGTGATTTTCAAGACTTGACAAACCATGGCCCTCCACAACCATGACAACGTCCACTGTTAAGTGAATGGATCAGCCTTTTCATTTACACTTTCACATTTCCACTTGCAGGGAGAGTTTCATTCATGGATTCTGGACTAATTATATCTAGAAGGATATCAGAA
Organism: Hyperolius riggenbachi; assembly: GCF_040937935.1. Classification (NCBI taxonomy): domain Eukaryota; kingdom Metazoa; phylum Chordata; class Amphibia; order Anura; family Hyperoliidae; genus Hyperolius; species Hyperolius riggenbachi. Next base: position 315,212,145 of record NC_090647.1, on the reverse strand, counting down.
TCCCGAATGTCTGCTTAGAGCCAAATATACACCGTATTACCAATACCATACCAATGAAAAAGGTCAACCTGCTTTAGTAATATTTGCTGAAATTGTTGAAATGCATGTAGATATCTTGGCGACAATTGTTTTTACTTGTGGCACTAAAGTGTAGTCAATAGCGGGTGAAGTGTGGCCCAGTGTTAGTCGAGGAGCAGAAATGCAGACATCAAACCAACAAACGCTGATTCCGGTGATACCTTTAATGACTGTCATGTACAGTTAGTCATTAAAGGTATCATCGGAATCAACGTTTGTTGGTTTGATGTCTGCATTAATAGCGGGTTAACTATAATTGCATTGTTTTTAAAATATCAGAGTGTCAAATCACTGATATTTGTAGTTAGAATTTGCCCTTAATATATAGGTAAGTAGATAGATATAGATGTAGAGGGAGAGACATTGTTTTGTGTGTCTGCTTATCTATGCATCTACCTGTCTTTCTGTTTTTGAAGGGGATACATTTAAGTCAAATAGTTTTTCTGAATACATTCACACTACTTTTTTCTGTCTTATTATCCATGTTTATTGGCTTTCTATGCCTATCGACGGTAAAATATGTATTTCAAACTGTGGACTTTGGGAAAAAAGTGAATACATTTTTGTTTCTTGCCATTTGAAAACAAATGCATTTTTGTTTCTTGTTATTCATACACTTCGCAATATAAATATCATTTAAACAGTCGGTGCAATTTGCCTGGTAAGGGAAAAGCTGACAGAAATAAAAGTTTTTCTTTTGACTCCAGCATTAGAGGACAAGGTAGTTAATCAGTGGCTCTGTGTGGTGTTAAGAGAGTCTGCGGGATGCTCATACCACACGGCCCTAAATCAATGTGTCTTCATCTTTTCAGCCTGGGAAAAATAAGCCAGCTGCAAGAGCTTAGGGGTGAAGAAGAAGAAACTCAGCAACTGCTGAGAGCTCACCACAGGGATCCTGGGATATGTCTCATCTTGTTCCTCCGTAGGCTGGAACTCTGAAAGACAAATAGGTTTCAACCAACTTACATCAAGATGAGGGCTGTAGGGGGCTACCGCTTAAACCCCATAATTGCAGGGCTGCTTGCTCTGAAAATAAGGACTTTGGAAGCTGAGTGATTTACAGAGAGATAGGGTGGATCAGCTTCTCATTTGTGGGACAGAAAGGTTACCAGAATGTATTTGTTAGAATATGAAGCAGAGAGTAAGATAGCAGGGTCATGTCCACATGGATCTGAGGTAACATTCCTCCTGTGCATTAATTTAATTATACACACTAGGTCAGAAATTAATTGGTATATATTTTGCTGCTACAGGAAGAAACATCTTTTTTTGTGATGTGTCAGGACTGAGCAGCAATATAACTCTGGAATATGTGCTAGAATAACCAACTAAAGCCAAGTTGTTTTACTCTGATGAATAGTCTGAACAGGGCCACAGTGCCTGAGGGAGACATATTGCATGCATTAAGGAGAATAGATAAACCTGCTTGGCAATGCTAGGCATCACCGTATGTTTAATATAGAGGCATAGTAAGAAAACTAAAGATGTAGCAACGGGTGATGCAGAAAAAGCAATATCTTGGGGTCTATTTCTGAGAAAGTTGTTGTTTATCTAGGTCATAGGCTCATGGGTAATATATCCAAAACAGAAGTTAGGTAGCTTCAACTGGACATCTTTAATTTTCCTGAACATATTTTATTACTCATACTGTGTAACTTCGTTGATTCTCAGGAGGGGAGGGAAATACCCAGACAGTTACAAGTACGGGTAATCCACTGACTTCAGCCAGCAACGCTTAGTAGGTTGACACTCATCATGCAGATGTTAAGTAAGGTTCACAAACAGCATTATATGTTGATATTAAATGGTGTTGAAAGCGCCCTCCCCTGTTTAGGTTTTGTTGTTCCAAGTTTACCTATACAGCCAATTTCAACCTTCTTCCAAAGCCATTTTCTTTTCCATTCAATCTTACCATCCTTAAAAGAATGTCCCATCTCTTTGAGGTCTGGGTAGATCACAGAGTGACCTGCAGAGTTAGCGTCCTTATTCTAGAGCGTTAATTATTCTTATCCCTAATCCAAGAAAAGTCACCACTATACTGTATATGCTTCACACCTGCCTTTAGTATTTTCTTGCAGAATGAACAGAGCAATTCAAATAATCATGCTTCATATCAGGCAAGGCCTCTGAAATGAACTTAATATAAATGTTATTATAGAGTCAACACAACAACCTCTGCTCAATGGCCCTTTAATTTAATTCTATTAAATGGCAATATTTGACCATCTGAGGTACACATCTGAGGTACACTAATTATTTGAATGAATCGAAGCTCCTATTGCCACAGCTTCTGTGTTAAACCTCCTCTCTGTCATGCGTCTTAGAACTAGATACTTTGGAACTTGCAATTGAGCTACTTATGTGCCAGTGGTTCTCCCTAAAACTCTCTAAGAAATTGAGCAGAGCTCTGCTGGACACCAATTTAGCCTTGGAAATGTGATATATCTCTTAAAAGGGGCAATGCGCCCTGTACTAATTTATACCAGTCACCATAACCTAGAATATTAGCATCCTGCCAAATGAATGAGACCCAAATAAGTTTGGTGAGCCTTGTTGTTCTCTAGATTTGATTATCGCCTAACATATCAACCTGGTTCTAAGGACTCGGAAGTGTTCTATTGAAAATTTTCTCAGATGCTACAACAGATCCTATAACAATGTTGTCCTCCAACAATATTTTTCTAAACCAAGTCAAACACCATAGTCTGTTTCTAGATGACAAGTTAAGTATTGTACTTCAGAACAAAAGTCCTTACAGACATTTTTTATGATCACTCACTGGTTGGGCATTTTGGAACAGTCAAAACCTATGAACTGATTTTGCAGACCTTCTGGTGGAACAGCATAAATCAAGATGATAACATTTTTGTTTCTGCTAGTAACTATGGTGAGAGTCTCAGAACCAAAGCTTGGGAATCACTGAGATCACTACCCAACCCACCCCCTGTCTAGAGTATGATCACAATGCACTTTCAACAACTACAACTCATGTTTTGCAGTAATATACAGATTCAGCACATATTGCATGGCATTCCAGATGACATTATATTTAATATAGTATTTCATTCATCTCTAAATTCTTGCAGGAATTATGTAGAAAGCTTCAAAGCAAGTTCTCCTCTTTTCTGACTACCAACCATAGACCATTAGGCAAATTAAAAAGAGTAATCAAACCCTGGAACAATCTATCTTCCCATTAACAGAATTAACTTACAATAATCCCTCTATGGCACATCTCAGTTTTCAGTTTTATAAATGATGTTTTCCAAACAGCACCTTTTCTTAATTTTATATCTTAATGTTTTAGCAAGGCTTGGTGTACAGAGGCGCCAGAGTAGAATGAAAACGTTTAAAAACCGTCTAAAAGAGGGGGATGTTCAGGTGGACTTACCTCCCTCGAAAATATAAAACTCAATTGAGTCACAATATATCAATACAACATTTTTTATTGAACTCCACTTAATGCAATGCGTTTCGCAGGTGTGGTACTGCTTCATCAGGCAAACAGGAGTATAACTCAATGGGTCTAAATGCAGAAAAGAGCACCTCTATGAGGCGCTCACTTCTGCATTTAGACTGATTGAGTTATACTCCTGCTTGCCTGATGAAGCAGAACCACACCTGCGAAATGCGTTGCACTATGTGGAGTTCAATAAAAATGTTTGTATTGATATATTGTGACTCAATTGAGTTTTATATCTTCGAAGGAGGTAAGTCCACCTGAACATCCCCCTCTTTTAGATGGTTTTTAAACGTTTTTATTCTACTCTGGCGCCTCTGTACACCAAGCCTTGCTGAAATCTTGATCCCACCCTCGGTGGAGGGCTGCTACCCCGTTTCCTATCTACAGAGAGCGACATCTTAAAAACCTGAGTGGGATCAGGTTCTAATACTCCCCACCTGCACTTGAAGTGGTTGCCTATGGGTAACACATGTTTGTGAGTATATCTAAATATTTTGCTTTTAACCACAACCAACTTAACAATACTATACCATATTGGGCTCTCGATTTCTCTTTGTTCTTCCAAGCTATATCTTAATGTGTTCTGAAACTCTGACATAACATTCAATAAAAATGTGTTTTCCGACTTTTTATTACCCATACAGTTACCATATTTGAGTTTGTGCACAAGTAATATTGTCCATTTACAAATTACAAGTTCCCAAAGTGCAGTTTACCTACTCTGAAAGCTGCCATTTTATTTTTATTCAAGCTGCTTTTTATTATATATTAAAATCTTCTAGTGGGCTCTTTTGAACTGTGTGCATGCTTAAAGCAGAGAGAGCTTGTTTTCAGTTGTTACACACAATGTAACAACATTGCAATGTGAGCAAAAGATAATGTTATCCCCTCTTTGGATGTGGATCCTGAAGTGGCTTTCCACTGCAAGACAAAGTGCTGTATTTAACTGTGTGAATGCTGTTCTGCTACAATTTATTTTAGTTATTATTTATTTATGTATTTATTTATTTATGTATTTAGGTAGGTTAAGGCTGTAAGGAATATTTTAGAGCAAAGAAGAAATTCTGAGTTTCAGATTACGTTAATCATTGTTACCTAAAGTTCACAAGAGAATCTCTCTATGAACCAGCAACTTAAAAATACTACTATCTTGAAGTTTTGTGGAGGAAAGAACACCCAATCCTAAAAACCAACCTGGAGATTTAGTTTGGCTATCTATTGCCAACCTTGTGAACATCCAGAACACTTCATTAAGTTTTCTAAGCCTTTTCACATGGATCACATCACCAATCATGTGGCCTTTGAACCGGAACTACAAAACTCCTTCAAGAAACATTACTTTTTACATGCATTCTACTTCAAATCATTTGTGCTTGATATAATTCCTGCCAGAGTTTACTCCTCCCCACCCCCTTCTCTTTGATTGCAATGAAGAACTAAAAGTATAAGCAGTCCGGAGTTCCAGAAACTTGCAGATTGCCTGCAGAATCAATTTAAATGGAAAGGCTTTAGACCTGAAGAAAATTAATGGAATTAATGGGAACTGGTGAAAAATGTGCATGAAAAAAGGCTAGTCAAGACATTTCATTGTGCTCTTCCCAAGAAAACATGTCCCTAGTGGCATCCCACGAATGTCTGTGGAAGGGAGGGGCAATGTTATATCTTACCTGGTAATGCTTCCCACCGCTCCCTCTGCACTTGGCCTATAGTACATGTCACGGTTCTCTCACACCTCTATACAAATGGCTACTAAAAGCAAAAATGGTTTAGATCTCGTGTTGCAGTACACAGGAATTCGTTCAAATCAACACAACATAAATGGAGGCTAATTGGCCAAAATTGATCTTAGATTATAATAGAGACAAAAGAGAATGACTTACATTGTGAGGCTTGGTGTGTTGTCCCAGATCTCCCAGGAGCAGGATACTGGAAAAATACACATGTTTTGCTGGGTTGCAACAGATGGCAATCACTGCATACAAAAGTGTCCCGCTTTCGCTCAGGTTTGGGTGGTCGTGGGGCAGGGGCAGCATTTCGGACCTCTACAGGAAACTTAAAGAATATGGTATAGGTCCACAGATCAACTGTTATGCCTGGACAGTGCAAATGCCCAAGACGTAACAAATTCTGAGGACATTCTGTCAGAGTTTTGCACTTACACAAAATACAGAAAAGAATACAAGTATAAAACATGCAAGCTTGAATAAGAAGATAGCAAAAAGCGCTATGCATACATGAACAGTGGAGAAACCCTGGCCATAATATATTGCAGGAATTTTTACTCTCATTGCATTGTTAAATTTGTAAATCCTTGAGAATATCATACCATGAAATTGAAATTGTAATTTTTTTTTCATTCAAAGATAAGAGTTTTGCCTCAGAATACATAAAATTAAATCCTACCCTACATAATTTGCTATAAACATGTATCAGTGCAGCACATATGTTTTAACAATGTAATTGTATTCAAAATTACTTTTTCCATTTCAACTTATAGCAAGTTATGAATTTACAAAACTGGCAATAAGCCCAAGTTGCATTACTTTTCCAGTCTAAAATGTGTTCTCTCTGCTGCATTTGTTTTCAGTACAGCCAGCCCAGCACTTAGTTGCATAGACCAAGAACAAGTGTTGCTTGGTTTCCACAACTGCACACACTGAGGAGGTGTCACGTAGCTAAGCATCAGAATTCAAATATATAAGGTAAGCAATTTTAAATAATATGTTGCTAAACCCTAAGTATATGTAAAGCTGAACTGAACAGGTTGCTTATCTTTCAACAAAGGTGACATTTCACTTTAGTTTCAAAACACTTTATTGAAACAGGCATAACTCTAATCATGTATACATAATACCATATTATGTTACATATTATTCCACATGCATAGGCAGCAAGTATAGCATTTTCTCAGGTTTCTCAGGTCCAGGTTTGATCAAATTTCTAACCATCTTATAGAAGAAAATGACTCAAGCCATCGTCTCATTTTTTGGCAATCAGTTTAACAATAGAAAAATAAGATGAAACATAATGATAAATAATAATGGGACTAATATTAATAAAGAAACTTACATTATACAATGTATTTATAAAATGTAAAGCCCAGCTGACAGACAAGCTAAGCGAACTGCCTGCAGATGATCGAATAACTAAAATTGGAAAAAAAAAAGGTGGAGTTTCAGTTCAGCTGTGCACATATAGCAGTTAAATTGTGTGGCTGGCAAGATCTTCTCCTGTTTTAAAGGATAACAGTTATTTTTAACTAACCATCCAATTATTAAAATACATTACATTACTGAAAAATGTTCCATAAGGAGAAGACTGCCCTATTATTTAATTATAAGTGGTTACAGCCATATCTGCACTAGTGATGGCCCAAACCTCCGATTTTCGCGAACTTGCGCAAAAGTTTGGTTCATGCGAACTTTCGCGAACCGCAATAGACTTAAAGGGGAGGCGAACTTTGAAAACTAGAAACACTTTTGCTGGCCAGAAAAATGATGGAAAAGATGTTTCAAGGTGTCTAACATCTGAGTTTTTGCATGGATGAGTGGGATAGATGCCAAAAGTCCCGGGGAAAAATCTGGATTTGACGCAAAGCAGCGTTTTAAGGGCAGAAATAACATTACATGCTGAATTGCAGGCCTAAAGTGCTTTAAAACATCTTGCATGTATATACATCAATCAGGGAGTGTAATTAGAGTGCTGCTTCACACTAACACACCAAACTCACTGTGTAACACACTGCAAACAGCTGTTTGTGTAGTGATGGCCGTGCTGGACTGGTGCGCACCATGGCGAGAGTGCAGGCCATGGCGGTTTTCAAGCCCATATGGTCGCCGGGCTGTGGTATCTCAATGATAGAGCAACAGTGACTGTCCAGCTGATCAAATTTGGTCTGTCCACAATGAAGCAACAACCTTATTATCTTGGGTGTGCCCCCCCCCAGATGTGCAGTCACACAGGTGCAGTTAACAGGTATGCACAGAGTGTTATATCAATATCACACTGCGTGCACTCACGTAGGTAGGTGGGTGCACTGAACACAACAGGTAGGTATATGCAGTGATGGGTATTATAATGTGCACCTGTCACACACAGACAGGTATCGGACAGGCATAGTGACACTGCGTGCGCTCACGTCGGTAGGTGGGTGCACTGTGAACAACAGGTAGGTATATGCAGTGATGGGTATTACAATGTGCACCTGTCACACACACAGGTAGTCACTGAATGTGCTAGGCCTGGCAGTGGCACACACAGTAGGAATTACCAAGGCTGTCTATGCAACACAAGTGTCTGTGGGACACACACACACACACAAAATCACAAGAACAAGATTAGCTCTCAAAAGAGCTGCTGAGGGGTGCTTTTTTTAGCAATAAGAATCAGCAAGGAGCAAGCTAAGAAGCCTACAAGAGCCTAACTAAGCTTTCCCTATAGGTCTCTGCACAGCAGCTCTCCCTTCTCTAATTACTGCAGGCACACAAGTGAGTGAAAAGCCTGACCCTGCCTGCCTTTTATAAGGGGGGGGGGGGCTCCTGGAGGGAGTGTAGCCTGATTGGCTACAATGTGCCTGCTGACTGTGATGTAGAGGGTCAAAGTTGACCCTAATGATGCACTATGGGGGTTAATCGAACTTCCGGAAAAGCTCACGTGCGAACGCGAACCACCGAAGTTCGCCGAGAACTGTTTGCCGGCGAACTATTCAGGCCATCTCTAATCTGCACACTTGTTGAGATTGGCAGAGAAGCATAGTGAATTGAGGGTATTTACCGGTATATATACAGGATCTTCTCAAAAAATTAGCATATTGTGATAAAGTTCATTATTTCCTGTAATGTACTGATAAACATTAGACTTTCATATATTTTAGATTCAAATACACACAACTCAAGTAGTTCAAGCCTTTTATTGTTTTAATATTGATTATTTTGGCATACAGCTCATGAAAACCCAAAATTCCTATCTCAAAAAATTAGCATATTTAATCCGACTAATAAAAGAAAAGTGTTTTTAAAATGAAAAAAGTCAACCTTTAAATAATTATGTTCAGTTATGCACTCAGTACTTGGTCGGGAATCCTTTTGCAGTAGTGACTGCTTCAATGCGGTGTGGCAGGGAGGCAATCGGCCTGTGACACTGCTCAGGTGTTATGGAGGGCCAGGATGCTTTGATAGCGGCCTTAAGCTCATCCAGAGTGTTGGGTCTTGCATCTCTCAACTTTCTCTTCACAATATCCCACAGATTCTCTATGGGGTTCAGGTCAGGAGAGTTGGAAGGCCAATTGAGCACAGTAATACCATGGTCAGTAAATCATTTACCAGTGGTTTTGGCACTGTGAGCAGGTTCCAGGTTGTGCTGAAAAATGAAATCTTCATCTCCATAAAGCTTTTCAGCAGATGGAAGCATGAACCCACTTTTGAACCAGAAACAGCGGCAGAAGCGCCTGACCTGTACTACAGAGAAGCAGCACTGGACTGTTGATCAGTGGTCCAAAGTACTTTTTTCGGATGAAAGCAACTTTTACATGTCATTCGGAAATCAAGGTGCTAGAGTCTGGAGGAAGACTGGGGAGAGGGAAATGCCACAATTCCTGAAGTCCAGTGTCAAGTACCCACAGTCAGTGATGGTCTGGGGTGCCATGTCAGCTGCTGGTGTTGGCCCACTGTGTATTATCAAGAGCAGGGTCAATGCAGCTAGCTATCAGGAGATTTTGGAGCACTTCATGCTTCCATCTGCTGAAAAGCTTTATGGAGATGAAGATTTAATTTTATAACACGACCTGGCACCTGCTCACAGTGCCAAAACCACTGGTAAATGGTTTACTGACCATGATATTACTGTGCTCAATTGGCCTGCCAACTCTCCTGACCTGAACCCCATAGAGAATCTGTAGGATATTGTGAAGAGAAAGTTGAGAGACGCAAGACCCAACACTCTGGATGAGCTTAAGGCCTCTATCGAAGCATCTTGGGCCTCCATAACACCTGAGCAGTGCCACAGGCCGATTGCCTCCATGCCACGCCGCATTGAAGCAGTCATTTCTGCAAAAGGATTCCCGACCAAGTATTGAGTGCATAACTGAACATAATTATTTGAAGGTTGACTTTTTTTGTTTTAAAAACACTTTTCTTTTATTGGTCGGATGAAATATGCTAATTTTTTGAGATAGGAAATTTGGGTTTTCATGAGCTGTATGCCAAAATTATCAATATTAAAACAAAAAAAGGCTTGAACTACTTCAGTTGTGTGTATTTGAATCTAAAATATATAAAAGTCTAATGTTTATCAGTACATTACAGAAAATAATGAACTTTATCACAATATGCTAATTTTTTGAGAAGATCCTGTGTGTATATATATATATATATATATATATATATATATATATATATATATATATATTTATATATATATATATATATTTTATCTTCTCTGGATCTCCTGTACACCCTTTATTGGCAATTGTCTTTAATGTTCCATAATAAATGCAAAGAGAGGGAGATTGATGCAAGAGCCTAAGGACTGGAGTGGACCCACTAAAGGATCAGGTAAATATACCCCATGAATAACACTGCATTAGGGAGGCCCATGCATTTGTTATAGGGGACACAGTATGAATGCACTTGTTATATGTGAGGCATGATGGCTGTACATAGTGCATAATGGCAACACTTGTTATAGTGGACACATAATGGAGCCTTGGTTAGCCGTTGATCAGGGTTGTGCAGAGGCAGGGACGGTTAATGTTAGCCATGGGGGGAGTGGTTAACTCTAAGGTAAGAATCGGTAGTGGGAGGGTTCAGTATGAGAAAAGGCTTAGGTTTAGCTATAGTAAAATATCAGTATTTGATATCGATATCTTATGATATTTTTTAAACATTAATAGAATATTGGTAAAAATAGCTACACTTGCTATAGCAGGGCATCATAAGTGCACTTGTACATTTCCGTGGACCTAGGGAGGATGCTTTATGGGGGTTTAGGGTCCCTTGGGTGCTAGGACTGCAAAAGGGTCAGTAATACCTATTGGTCTATATCCCATGAATCCAGAAATGCGTGTCTGTAACATTTATAATATATTATGTATTTGTACAGACTCACTTCTTTATTTTTGATTATTAATATGATATCCTTAATACATTTTGAACATGTAATGGGAAGGCAAGATTCTTTGGAGAAATCCTTGAGGCTAGAAAAAAATGGAGTGCAAATGAAGAAGAGGAAGGTAGAGTCTAAGATGAATAGACAGGATATGTGAGGCTATGCACATGCCTATGCAACTGCTGAAAGAAGCAGTGATTGACAGACACATCTGGCGAGTAAAAGTACATATGGTCACATAGAGTCAACTAAACAAATGAGGAGGAGAAGATCCTAAATAAAGATCATATCAGAAAACATGAATTGGAATTAGCACATATTATTTGTAATTAGAAGTGTTAGATGCCTTAAAAGATAATAACTGATTTTTACTAATTAATAATTAAAATATAAGACATTACTTATATTTATTTCATAAGGAGAAGACTGCAGAGCACCATTATTTAAGTGGCTACTGCCATATCTGCACTGTCTGCAAACCCAGTCCCTTGCCTCCCCACATCAATTAACACTTGCTAACTAACAATGCATTGCGGTAAACTTATTATTTACTGAGTACAAATCCAGTCCAGAAGCGGTGCTGCTGCTGCTGCTCTCACATCCTTCCTCAGTACAGGCTGCTGTGTTTTATTTAATCAGCAAGGTGATGAGGACATCTTTTTCACCTTCCTGTTTCTGTAAGGTACAAGCTGTTTAACACCAGTAGTCTCCATGGTGCTGGTCTATATCCCATGAATCCAGGCTCTTGCTAGTAAGAGTAGTATTCAGTGCACACAACAGGATGCTTATTATGTTCCACGGGGTGAATTCTCATTCTTTACCATAGAGATAGGTTAATATGCTGCAGGAGAAGGAATCTAAGTGTGAGGTCAGGATAAGAAAGCAGCATGAATGCTTCTACACTGGCTCTGTAATCAACACGTAATAAGCAGATCTCAGTCTACTGTTATTGTTACTGTAGTGTTAAAATAAAAAAAAATCAGACCTTTTTAAGTGATAAATTGCAAGAAGAAAGATTCCAGTTTTTGCCAGGTTTTTACGGCTGTCTGTTTGCAGGGGAAGTTTCCCTTCACTTTCTGCTCAGGGTGTCTCAGAACTTTATCAGCAGTGACACTGATAGCAATAGGCTTTACAGGTGTTTCAATGCCTTCTCTCACTGCTGGTTAGAGAATCCTGTAGTTTTTTATATTTTCTTTTGTTACGGTTTGTGATATTCTTCCTGAATGAGTGACCAGTGCACAACTGGGGACTGATCATGTCAGACTGACTATTCGTGGGAAGAGTCACCATAACCCTTGCCAGACTCATATCTTTCAATAGTTTTTTTGGTTAAGCTATTTTACTATTTGTAACTGATATGGAAATAAATCTCCCTCCAAGATTTTATGCCTCACGTTCCTGATTAAATGAAAGTTAAGTCTAGTGCTAGGATAAATCAAGCATCTGAAAGTCTCAGTGTACTGTGAGAAGCTTAGTTCCTTATTTTAATAGCAGCATAATTTATATGCATGATGATGCAAGAGAATATATATGTAATATAACTAGAGATGGCTCGAACTTCAGATTTTGGTTTCGCGAACCGAGAAAGGGAACTTCCGCAAAAGTTTGAGTTCACGCGAACCAGGCAAACCGCCATAGACTTCAATGGGCAGGCGAATTTTAAAACATACAGGGACTATTTCTTGCCAAAAAAGTGATGGAAACGTTGTTTCAAGGGCTCTAACACCTGGTGGGGGGCATGGCGGAGTGGGATACATACCAAAAGTCCCTTGAAAAATTACGTATTTGACGCAGAGTAGGGTTACAATCCCTAAAGGGCAGAAATCACATTGCATTGCTAAATTGAATGCATAAAGTGCTTTAAAACATCTTGCGTGTGTATACATCGATCAGGTAGTGTAAATAGTGTACAGTTTGGGTATCGCCTTTTTGGAAAAATAATTGCGGCCTGGTATCTTCCACTGTGGTGTCTCAATCGCCACAAATGTTTGGAAGGCCTCAGAGTCCACCAGCTTGTATTGTAACAGCTGGCGGGCTAACAGTTCCGACAAGTTAGCTGTCAGACGCCGGGCAAGGGGGTTACTGGCAGACACTGGCTTCTTCTGCTCAAATATTTCCTTAATGGACACCTAGCTGCTGTGGCCAGAAGAGCAGGAACTGCTCAAAGTGAGAGGCGGAGTGAGGAGGGTGGCTGTGAAAGTGCAAGGGCAGCAGAGGATAAAGTGGCTGAAGATGCTACACCTGGAGGAGGAAGAGGAGGCGGAGGGTGGCTTTGTCTTTGTGTGCTGCTTCTCCTCATGTGCTCCTCCCATTGGTGTTTGTGATGGGACAGTAAGTGCCTTTGTAAGGCACTTGTCCCTATGTGGGTGTTGCTTTTTCCACGACTTAGTTTTTGGTGGCAGATAGTACAGATGGCATCACTGTAATCCGAGGCAGAGACACAAAAGATGCCATACTGGTGAGCTTTGGCATGACGGCATATTGGTGGTGGCGCCAGCAGCTGGTGTTGAAGGACATGTTGCCTGGCTGACCCTAGGTGGCAATACATGCTGTCGGACACTGCCATGAGCTGTTTGTGATGAGCTCCCCCTGCAGCTTACATCAACTCATCTCCTCCTCCTCTCTGTCTCTCCCTCTGAACTGTCCCTCTGTTCATCTTGTCTTCCGGGCTCCCATGTGCCATCCATGCACACATCATCATCATCATCTTCCATAGCTTCGCTTGTATCAGACACTTCCAAAACTGCACCTACCTCAGGTAGTTCATCATCATCCTCACACCTTACGTCATCCATGTGTGTAGTGAGGCCTAACTCAGACATATGTGGAGGTGATGGTGTAACACCCTTAGCGCCTTCATCTTGTAACAATGATGGTTGTGGATCAGAATAGTCGCCACAAACATGTGTGAATAACTCCTGCGACATCTGATGTGGAGCGGCTGTGATGCTAGTAGTAGTGGTGGCTGCCGCCTGAGTGGTAAGTAGTTGTGGGGTGCCTGAATCAGAGCAGGAGGAAGAGGATATGTCACGGTTCCATGCGGAAGCTGAGGATGATAAGGTATTCTGTGTATGTTTTACTTTTATTCTGACATTTTTCCTGCCTTTCTCTCTATCTACCGCTCCATTGTGCCAAATCCAATTCTGGGCGTGACCCAGTCATGCTTGGCGAAATAAAATGATTCTGATTCTGATTCTAAATAGTCAACTATGTCCTCAGAATCTTGGGGGTTGAGGGTACCTGCCGTCTGAACACTGTGCTTTGGTCGAGGGCTGCACGAAATCCTGCCAGCATGACCTCGAACAGACCTGCGGGGTGACCTGCCTCTGCCTGTTATTTCTTCCATATTGGGGGTATGCAGTACTACTAACAATATTCAATAGTGGTAGACAGTGTGTGTAATCACAAAGAGGCACACAATCAGTGTCAAATACACAGCAGCTGTGTGTGTGTGTGTGTGTGTGTGTGTATGTGTGTGTGTGTGTGTGTGTATCACAGAGCTGTGTATTTTAACACATAGATAGATATCCTATAGTACTTTTCAATCACAAATACAGTTGCAAGATAAGCACTGCATATGATGATACACAGTGTGCTGGCTTGTAATAGATAGAAGAGGATGGTAGAACTGCAAGGCCCAGCAGTGACTGTGGCCTGGCCTGGCCTGTATGCAGTGTAAGTGTAACCCACACAGACAGATATCAATAACACATACAGTTGGAAGCTAAGCACAGCTAATGATAGACATTGCACTGGCTTGCTTGCAACAATTAGAAGAGTATAGTAGAACTGCAAAGCCCAGCAACTGACTGTGGACTGTATGCAGTGTGTGTAACCCACACAGACAGATATCAATAACAGATACAGTAGCAAGCTGTCACGAACGGGGCAGCTGCGGCTAACAGCGCCGCCGCAGCAGCTGCCTCTATGCCGCCACCCGTCCTCCCGGCGTCTAGGACGCTGAGGACGGAACGTTCGTTTCATCAAGAGGTCATCGTCTCGCGCGGGCGCGTGCACAGACGGGGCCTTTATGCTGGGAGGAGGCTCGTCAGCTGACCTGTTGGTCGGCTGATGTCAGAGGAGCCTCACGGCGCCCAGGATTGGCTAATTCCTGGGGGCGTGCTGGTGAGGTCTCCTCTGCTTCTTAAGCCTTCGGGCTTCATTCAGGGATTGTCTGCTGTCGTAAATACCTCGTGTGTTAGCGCTCAGAACTTAGACTAGATCCCAGGTGTTGAAACCAAGGACTTCACACCTAGACTAGGAATTGTTATTGTTTTGATCTCCTGTTTATGACTTTGGCTAAACTCTGACTCTGATCTCGTTTACTGACTCTGTACTTCTGCCTATCTGCCTTAAAGTTGCTGAACCTCTGCCTGATTAGCGATGATTCTCTGCCTCACGATTTCGTACTGATACTGACCCTTGCCTGTCTGACCATTCTACTCACCAGTGGGCCCTCGCCACTGGTGAGGTGTTAGTTTCTCCAGCTCCTCTGGTGAAAGTTATTTGTTAGTTATAGTGCTGTTTCTACCTCCCGCTCCTAGGCTGCAGTACGCTCTGAATCGCCTGCTCCTCAGGTGATCATTAGTTACAGTCCTGTTTGTACCTCCTGCTCCTAGGCTGCAGTACGCTCTGAATCGCCTGTTCCTCAGGTGATCATTACTCACAGTATTGTCTGTATCTCCTGCCCCTCAGGTGATCACTAGGCTGCAGTACTGTCTTAATCACATGCTCCTCTGGAGATTCTATCTCTTCAGTTTCAGTATCCCCAGCTTGCTGGGGTTTGTACTTTATTATACGGGCAGTATGCCAATAGTACCTCACCAGCCCCTCTGGTGAGGTCTCGCTAAACTATTAAAGTTACTGTACTCTATTACACGGTCAGTGTATCGATAGTACCTCACCAGCCCCTCTGGTGAGGTCTTGTCAAACTATTTAAGTTACGGTTGCACCAAGCACTTCACACATAGCATCCTTTCAGCTATACCAGTATTATTGGTGATTCTGCAGATCACCACATAATCAGGTATAGAGTCTGCATTATTGGTGATTCTGCAGATCCCCATATAATCAGACATCTGAGTTGCTACACCCAACCGTTACACAGCTTATGATAGACAGTGTGCTGGCTTGCTTGCAATATAGATAGAAGAGTTTAGTAGAACTACAAAGCCCAGCAACTGACTGTGGACTGTATGCAGTGTGTGTAACCCACACAGACAGATATCAATAACAGATATAGTTGAAAGCTAAGCACAGCTTATGATAGACAGTGTGCTGGCTTGCTTGCTTGTAATAGTTAGAAGAGTATAGTAGAACTACAAAGCTCAGAAACTGACTGTGGACTGTATGCAGTGTGTGTAACACACACAGACATATATAAATAACAGATACAGTAGAAAACTAAGCACATCTTATGATAGACAGTGTGCTGGCTTGCTTGCAATATAGGTAGACGCATATAGTAGAACTACACAGCCCAGCAATGACTGTGGCCAGCCTGTATACAATGTGACCAGTGTCTCACACACACACAAAAAAACAACAAATAGAACAATATGAGCCCTCAAAAGGGCTTTTGATTTGGGGTGCTTTTAGCAATCAGCAATAAACAGAAGCACCTAGCTAACTGTCCCTGTCTCTGCAGCAATGTCTCTCCCTTCCACCCACTACAGCTGCAGCACCAGACTGAGAACATGGCTGGCGCTGCTGCAATTTTATAGGGGGGAGGGTCCGTGGGTGAGTGCAGCCTGATTGGCTGCCATGTGTCTGCTGACTATGATGTGGGGGGTCAAAGTTTAGTCCAATGACGAGGTATAGGGGGCGGATCGAACCACCCTATCTGTTTGCTATCCGCCGAGAACGCGAACAGCTGATGTTCATCGCCGAACCGTTCGGGCCATCTTTAAATATAACGTGATGAAAAGGGATAGCTTAAATCATGTTAGTAAGGGTAAAGATTCACCATTTATCTTGCATTCTTATAGAGACTTTGGTGGCCACTGCCTCATTTGCATTATAATTCTCAATGAATAGTGAGTAGTGAAAACTTAAAAAAAGCCTTATAATTTAAAGATATAGTAGAATGCAGTAAATGATTCAGTGTTTTTCCTGGTTTTAGCGTCAAAAACACTTCCTATATTTATCTATTGCTGTATATTGGTGTGTAACCCTGCTCTCCCACTGGTGCCTAGCCTAGGCTAATTATATATGCGCAACTCCCCCCTCCCACCCCTGAGCATTCTGGGTGAGCAGGTATATTTTCTACTGGCTTTGGAACTCTCAGTAAACAAACATTCTGCAGAGATGCACAAATGGACAGATGGACAGAATATTGAAAAACAAATTTCTTTTATTCATTATGTTCATTTCACTACAGTTCCTCTTTAACTAGCTTAGGATGAAGCTGGGTCTACAAAATAATAATACCACAGTTGCTTCTTAATCTGACCAGCTGCTAGGTACTTTGATTTGCTAATCCAACTTATGCCTCCTGGGTGCATAACATAGGAATATGTTGCTCATCATTATTGTGAAGTTCAGAGTCAGCATTGATGGCTACAACTAATGAATACAGATACCTACGGCTTACCTTAATTACTATGGAGAAAATCCTGTTTAATCTCATCTATAACATCAGTGTGCAACCACACAATAGTTGGCTTATATCTGCCCTTCATGAAGTATCACTGTTCTGGGTATAACCCAGTTGTCTGTGAAATTAACAGAATCTGGAAGACTGGTTCACACACTTTGCGCCTATCAATTTGCTGCAATTAAGCCATGGTGTGTTCAGTCAGATAAATCATATTACCAGGGCCAGATTTAGCACTGGGCACACTAGGCAGGAGCCTAGACCAGGTGCTAGTTTGCTAAGAGATGGCTGTGGCAGGGATGCAAACCCGTGCTCACCATCCCAGAGCCGTTCTGATGTCACCAACCCCTAGCAAAGAGAGTTGAATGGGTGGGCTGCTGGATGTGACTGCTAGTCACACTGGTCACTGGTGAGGGAGCATAAAGAGCTAATTAGGTTGGCCAGATGGAATCTAGCTCTGAACTACATCAATTACTACATCAATTAGGTTTGAGGGCAGCCGGACAAATAAGAAATTGATGGTAAACATATAAATAATGTTGTTTCTCTCAATACACTTGTAAAGGACACAATATTATTTCCAGGCCATATACATCTCACTGGTCCACACTCACTGAACCCATATAACAAACTTTTTCAATAATGGTTTTTAGGACTACTTTATAAACATCAAAGTGTTAAAGTACAGGCTGGGTCTTTACAGGTTAGAATATTGCAACAGTCGACACAGCAGTGCCCATCAGGGCCGGCCTTTGACCTGAGCGACCTGTGCGATCGCTCAGGGCGCCGGCTTCCAGGGGGCGCTCCTGCCGCCTGGCCGCATGTAGCTGGCTGTGTCCGTCTCGCTCCGCCCCCCCCCCCCCCCCGTGCGGCCACCGTGATGGAGGGGGGAGCCGCGGGGAGAGCAGCCCGTCCTCTCCCTCCCTCCTCTCCGGGCGCTCTCCGTGCTCCCCCCTGCAGAGTGCAGACTGCAGCCAGCAGTGAGAACAACTCACCTCCCTGGTTCCGATCGCCGGCGCCTCTCACTTGCCGCTGGTCTCCTCTTGTACATTGTCACTGATGCACAATAAACTTCCTGCTTAACAGGAAGTTTACTGTGTATCAGTGTCAATGTACAAGAGGAGACCAGCGGCAAGTGATACACCGTGAGAGGCGCCGGCGATCGGAACCAGGGAGGTGAGTTGTTCTCTCTGCAGTCTGCAGCAGCATCGGAGGGGGGAGCACGGAGGGTGGCCCGGAGAGGAAGGGAGGGAGAGGTCGGGCTGCCCTCCCCGCGGCTCCCCCTCCAGTATGAGGGGAGGGGAGCACCTACCTACCTACCTAATCTATACTGGGGGCACCTACCTATCTAGCCTGTACTGGGGGGGCAGCTACCTATCTAATCTATACTGGGGGGCAGGCAGCTACCTATCTAATCTATACTGGGGGCACCTACCTATCTAACCTATACTGGGGGGGGCAGCTACCTATCTAATCTATACTGGGGGCACCTACCTATCTAACCTATACGGGGGGGGCAGCTACCTATCTAATCTATACTGGGGGCACCTACCTATCTAACCTATACTGGGGGGGGGGCAGCTACCTATCTAATCTATACTGGGGGCACCTACCTATCTAACCTATACTGGGGGCACCTACCTATCTAACCTATACTGTAGGGGCAGCTACCTATCTAACTTATACTGGGGGCAGCTACCTATCTAACCTATACTGGGGGCACCTACCTATCTAATCTATACTGGGGGCAGCTACCTATCTAACCTATGCTGGGGGCAGCTACCTATCTAACCTATGCTGGGGGCAGCTACTTATCTAATCTATACTGGGGGCAGCTATCTATCTAACCTA
Source organism: Hyperolius riggenbachi (assembly GCF_040937935.1). Lineage (NCBI taxonomy): Eukaryota > Metazoa > Chordata > Amphibia > Anura > Hyperoliidae > Hyperolius > Hyperolius riggenbachi. The sequence continues at coordinate 315,193,054 of NC_090647.1, read as the reverse complement.
TACTGGGGGCAGCTACCTATCTAACCTATACTGGGGGCAGCTACCTATCTAACCTATACTGGGGGCAGCTACCTATCTATACTATACTGAGGGAACCTACCTATCTAACCTATACTGGGGGGGCAGCTACCTATCTAACCTATACTGGGGGGGGGGGCAGCTACCTATCTAATCTATACTGGGGGGGGGCAGCTACCTATCTAATCCATACTGGGGCAGCAGCTACCTATCTAATCTATACTGGGGGCAGCAGCTACCTATCTAATCTATACTGGGGGCAGCAGCTACCTATCTAATCTATACTGGGGGCAGCAGCTACCTATCTAAGCTATACTGGGGGCAGCTACCTATCTAACCTATACTGGGGGGGGCAGCTACCTATCTAATCTATACTGGGGGCAGCTACCTATCTAACCTTTACTGTAGGCAGATCCCCCCTTTAGTGTATATAGGCTTAGGCTACTAGTCTTACAGTCGCAGATCCCCTTTTAGTGTATTTAGGCAGCAGATCCCCCCCCCCCATTAGTGTATGTGTGTGGTGCGCTCACACGCGAAGAGGATGAATTTGAGGGGGGGGGGGGGGGGGGCACCAAAATCTGGTTCTGCTCAGGGCGCTGTGAAACCTAAGGCCGGCCCTGGTGCCCATATAGGTGTTAAAATTACCATCTATCCTTGGAACTAGCAGTTGGCTATAGGAATTCCATAAAGTACAGTGTGCTAATACTAGCTCTGTGGTGCCCCCTCCTACAGTTGTCACCCCACACATCTGACTTGCCGATACCTAAAAATAGCCCTGAAGGGGGAGAGACTGGTTAGAGCAATGCAGGGAGTGGAAGAATAGGTAACAACAGTTTAGGGAGTAGAGGGACAGATGACAACAACATATACAGTGGAGTGCCAGGTGACTAGGGCTGCTCAAAACCGAAACCGGGAGATATCCGGATAGTTGCTATCCGGATATCTCCCAGTAAACCTGTTCGGGAGGGCGGGGGGGGGGGGGGCAATCTTACCTGTTTGACGTCTTCTCCGTCTGTCCCTCGGCACCTCCCACGATGCGCTTCATGCGCGCCACGTGATTACAAACACTTCCTCCTTTAACCCAGAAGGAGGAAGTGTTTGTAATCACCTGACCGCCGCTGGGAGCGCATTGTGGGAGGCGCTGAGGGACAGACGGAGAAGACGTTAGACAGGTAAGATATATACAATATATAACACTTATTCCTCAGCCCAAAATAGAATCAACTGATTGAAAAGCCAGTAACAGTCTATGGTTCAAATTTTTAGGACGATAAGTACCTTAAATCTGGGGAAAAGATGGGTAAACTGTTGATAAACCTAGACAGAAGTAGTAAATTCTGAAGAAGTAGTCTTTCAATTCTGTTTCCTGCTAGAACTTCCTGTTACTTCCTGTGAAAATGAATGGTAATATTTATTTTGAAAATGTATGGTGTGAACGGCTACTGTCCTTTCCTATTGACTACTACTAGGTCCATTCGCATATGGCACATATATGGTACATTTTGATTCAAGTCTGGAAAAATGCTGCAGGTTGGGACTAAGATTAAATGGAACTGAATTGTGTGAATAGTTCCATACCATAACATTGAAACCATTTTCCTGCTCTATCCAGCTCTGTACAGTCCAGAAAATGATACATTTTTAAAGCACGTGTAAACCAGCCCTGAGACTAGATAACATAGATACCACTAAAATGAAGAATAGAACTGGAAGAACTCAGTAGAATGCAGGATACTGAATATTGATCTTAAAAGTGTCAAGACTCCAAGACCAGATTATACCTGGGGTCAGTGACGTACCTACCATAAGGCTGCAGGTGCTCACAGCCACGGGTGTAGCCATTGCTACGGGTGCCATTGTGGTGCTCAGTCACTGTGTTCTTCCACCTGGGACCTTTTTTCTCCTCTCCCACTAGGCTCTCTGTCTTGTACCTCTACCTCTCTATCCCCTCCTCCTATGCATCTTCCTCTTTCGTATGTCCCACTTTTATGATTGTCCTCAGAGGAGCTCACAATCTAATCGTACCATAGCCATAGTCTAATGTCCAACCATATTATTATTGTGTATTTATATAGCACTGACATCTTCTGCAGCACTGTATAGAGTACAGAGTTTTATAACGGTTAGCTCCATCCACCTCCTGGTGACTCCCTTTCCCTCCAAATCCCCCAACACGCTCGGTGCCCCAACCCGTCAGCAATCCTATGAAAAAAATGTATTGTTTTCGACGGGGGAAAGGGGGGGGTTGTCTGTAAATAAATTTCCCTAGGTACGCCGCTGCCTGGAGTTCTGCAAGTTAATAAAACTGACATGAGCAAAGTTCTCAAAGTTCTCTCTCTTACTCAAGCAAGTTAATCCATATTAAAACACCATACAACTAATAAAAAGATCAATTCAACTCTGGATCATATAGACCCATAGCATTGATAGATCAAAATGCTATAAGTCTCTCGAAAATAATGACAGAAAGGTTATCAGATATTACTAAGGCTAATACATATTAAACAGGTTGAATTTATAAAAGGATGTGCAGCTGTAACCAATATTAAAAAAAAAAAAAAAGACTTATCACAGTGCTAGATCAGGTCAAGACCTATCCACTGCTTTCTCTGCCAACACTAAAGGCGGAGAAAGTCTTTGTCAATATGAAATGGGGAGGTTTTTATCTTTGCAGAATCAGAGGGATTTTGAGGGGGATTTTTTCAGAATAGTGAAGTTTGTGTGCAGAGATCCTTGAGTCCAAATTTACAATTTATGGGAAGACCTCTTGTAGAACCTTATCCTTTTTTCTGCAAAGTTACAGGTTAAAGCAGTAGGATTAGCCATACTATGCCAGGGGAAAAAAACACATATATAAGTAGATAAATACTTGATCTGCATAACACATGTATTGTACTGTCCACGTTTTGATTTCAGTGAATGTTATATAGTAAATCAAGAGAATTCTGTTCCTGGTGGGAACCATGTCTTTTGCCCGCAGTTTAGGCTAAATCCTGATGTAATTTCTGCCCTTTACTTTTTTTTTTCTCCTCCAATCGCTGAGTCACCTCAGCCTTGCTTGTAAACACAAGTGAGCAGGGGATCGTGTTTCAGATAAGCAGCTAGGCAGGGAAATGAATGGAAGAGAAGTAATATATTATAGATAAAAAGAACCCCCAGCATGCAGCTTTTCGGCACTGACTATTAAAGGGCCAGTGCTCCTTAACCACTTGAGGACCCACCCTTTACCCCCCCTTAAGGACCAGCGTTAAATTATGTGATCTGTGCTGGGTGGGCTCTACAGCCCCCTGCACAGATCAAACACCAGGCAGAGAGATCAGATCACCCCCCTTTTTTCCCCACTAGGGGGATGATGTGCTGGGGGGTCCGATCTCTCCTGCCTGCGTGTGGCTGGCGGGGGGGGGGGCACCTCAAAGCCCCCCTCCGCGGCGAAATTCCGCTTCCCCCTCTCCTACCTGGCCCCCTGGTGATCGGGGCTGCACAGGACGCTATCCGTCCTGTGCAGCCTGTGACAGGACGTCCCCTGTCACATGGCGGCGATCCCCGGCCGCCGTACAATGTAAACAAAGCGGATTATTTCCGCTTGTGTTTACATTTAGCCTGCGAGCCGCGATCGGCGGCCCGCAGGCTATTCACGGAGTCCCCCGCCGTGAATTGACAGGAAGCAGCCGCTCGCGCGAGCGGCTGCTTCCTGATTAATTAGCCTGCAGCCGGCGACGCAGAACTGCGTCGCTGGTCCTGCAGCTGCCACTTTGCCGACGCGCGGTATGAGTGCGCGGTCGGCAAGTGGTTAAGTATATGATAACTGCAAATCATAACAGCAGAAAAAGTTTTGAAAGCTTTGAATGCAGGATTAGCATCTTTATCACTTAATACACTCAGATCAGTTGCTGTTAAAATTTGATTTTTATGGTGACAATCCTGCTTTAACTTTAATAGTTACATGGCTATTTGGGTTGAAAAAAGGCATACGCCCATTGAGTTCAACCAGAAAATAACACTAGAATGCACCTCACATATTCCTGTTAAACCAGAGGAAGGCAAAACACATTTAAAAGGCATGGTTCAATTAGCCCCAAAAGGGGAAAAAATCTTGATTCCAAATGGCAATCAAACAAAATCCCTGGCTCAACACCAGGAATTACACCACTGGTAATTATAGCCATGGATGTCTTTCATTTTCAAGTAAAGCATCTAAGCTCCCCATAAAATGCAGGTATAGAATTTACCATAACTACTTACTGTGGTAATGCATTCCACATTTTAATTACTTTTACTGTAAAGAGCCCTTTCCTAAATAAATGACTACAATTTTTTTGCTCCATGCACAAATCATGTTCTCTAGTTCTTTGCACAAGCGTAAAGACAAAAAGCTCAAGCTTTTATAACAACATTTGGTGTATTTATACATGTTAATTAGATCTCCTCTAAGGCGTCTTTTCTACAGACTAAATAAGCCCAGTTCATCTAACCTTTCCTGGTAAGTGAGATTTTCCATCCCTCTAATCAGTTTTGTTGCTCGTCTCTGCACCCGCTCTAAAACTGCAATATGGTGCCTAGAACTAAATTCCATATTCCAGATGTGGCCTTACTAGAGAGTTACACAGGGGCAGTATTATGCTAGAATCCGAGTTTTTATTTCCCTTTTATTGCTTCCCAAAATTTGATTTACATTAGTTGCAGTTGCTTAGCATTGAATATGATTATTTAACTTGTTGTCGATGAGTACTCCTAAATCCTTCTCCAAGTTTGATGTCCCCACCTGTATCCCGTTTATTATGTATGTTGCTAGATTATTGGTACGACTAAAATGAACGACTTTACATTTCTAAACATTACGTTTTATCTGCCATTTATGTGTCCATATAGCCATCCTATCCAATACAAGAATACAAACATTTGAAACAACAAGTTTTATTGTCCTGAACAACAAAGTAGCTTGTCATCGGTTGTTTGCATACAGTAAAATGTAACTTTAATTTGTATTCAGTATATACTATGCATCTGCATTAAATGTTATCTGTTTTTTTTATTATTTTTCAAAACACAAAGCATTAGAAATCACTATATTTATCTCTTAACCAGTTAATGACATTCTGACGTATTAAAACGTCCTGTTTGAACCTGTTAACGGCAACAGGACGTTTTAATAAGTTGTTTGCTCCCACCACCACTCTGCACGTGTCCACGCCCCCCACCCCATACACCCCCCCCCTCCCGCTACCCATTGGGACTTCGTGTTCCGCGATTGGGGAAGAGGACCAAGCCCTGGAATAAATGGACATGACCGCGATCAGTGGCCATGTCCATTCATACAACAGGTATCCGTCATCATTAGTAAAATGTAAAAAAAAAAAGTGGACACTTCCTATAAAACAGGAGTGTTTACTAGTGCCATCTAGTGTTCAAAAAGTAAAATTACACATACAGACATACTGTATATACACATACACTTATAATTACATATTAATAAAATGAATAACTTATACTTCCACCCCCCCCCCCCCCCACACACACACACACCAAAAAAACACTTGTAAAAAAAAATCAGTTAAAAATATATATATAATTAGTTGCCTTAGGGACTCAGCTTTTTTAATCTATATTTTATGAGGGTAAATTACAATTACTTTACTTTTTACTTTTACAATTACTTTACTACATAGGGGCTGGTAATTGTAGAGCAGACAAAAAAACAACAACAAAAAAACAGAAAAATAACACCTATATTTCCAAATAATATATTGTTGCCATTCATAGTCATAGGGGCATAATTTAAATGGTTTAATAATCGGGACAAATGGGCAAATAAAACATGTGGGTTTTATCCACAGGAGAATGTTTTATTTTAAAACTATAATGGCCAAAAACTGAGAAACAATTTTTTTTCCATTTTTTCTTATTTTTCACGGTAAAATTCATTTAGAATAAAAAAATACTTAGCAGAATGTACTACCCACAGAAAGCCTAATTGGTGGCAAAAAAAACACAAGGTATAGATCATTTTGTTGTAATAAGTAGTAATAAAGTTATTAGCGAATAAAAGGGATGAGCACTGACAGGTGAAAATTGCTCTGGTCAGTTAGGGTAAAAACCCTTGGGGGTAAACTGGTTAAAGCAACCCTGGAGCAAAAACAAACTTAGGAGATAATGGATTGTATGTGTAGTACAGCTAAGAAAAAGAACATTAGTAGCAAAGAAAAAAGTCTATACAAAACAATTCAGAAGGGGCTAAAGCAGGGCATATACTCCAAACAACAGACACATAATGTTTAAAAAAATTATCAAAACTTTATTATTAATTATCAAATATCACCCAAGACACATACCCATATATAAAAAAAAACACACACAGTCCATTGGTCGTCAATATGCCCACCATTCATGCCACATCCACAACATTCAAACCTGGCCACCTAATAAGGATTGGATCGTTTGCTCAAAAGATCATATGTCCTTTGCAAACAAGAATAAAGGAATATCAAGCAAGGCTTACTAAAAAATGGAGCTGCTACTATATTCAGGAGTATGATAAGCAGTCTTTAGATGCAAAGCAGTCATGATAAAGCACAGCCACCATGCAGTCAGGCATGGGTTAAAGGGAACAGCAGGCTCTTTAGTGAGTTCTCAGAGTGGCAGATGCAGGCAGGTGAAAGCAACACATTGTAAGCATAAAGCAAAACACAAGTTCATCAGAGGACAGGCAGGAGCGACAGACACTGCATGTGTCAAGCGATGCAGGAATGTGGAAAGTAGTGATGGGCTGAACCTCTGATTTTAGGTTCGCGAACTTCCGCGGAAGGTTCGGTTCGCGGAAAAGTTCGCCAACCGCAATAGACTTCAATGGGGAGGCGAACTTTGAAAAATAGAAAAAATTATGCTGGCCACAAAAGTGATGGAAAAGATGTTTCAAGGTGTCTAACACCTGAGATCTTTCAGTGACTACAAGAGGGGAAATTTTTTAAAAAAAAATACCTTATAGTTTTTGAAAAAATCAAGTGTAAAGTAACTCCTGACCGTGGGAAAATTAAGCGCCCGCCGACTTTAGCAGTTAATAGCAAAGCTGCTTTAAAAGCTAGAAACACCAAACTTGCAGAAAATGTTAAGGAGAACAGTGGGAATAAGAGGAATTTTTTTTTTCAAAAAGACCTTATAGTTTTTGAGAAAATCAATTTTAAAGTTTCAATGTAAATTCTCCTTCTGACCGTGGGAAAATATACCCCCGCCGACTTTAATGGTTAATTGCAAAGCCCCTTTAAAAGCTAGCAACACCAAAATTACTGGGAATGATAAGAAGAACAGTGGGAACAAGAGGAAAACATTTTTTTCAAAAAGACCTTATAGTTTTTGAGAAAATCGATTTTAAAGTAAAAAAAAGAGTCGATTCATAAAAAAAGAACCAATTCATTAAAAAGATCCGGCTCATTCAGGAGCCGTTAGTATAGCAGAGAATGCGTCCTCGGAAGGACGTGAAGCTGCTGGCTCCCGCTGCTGTCTCTCCCCACCTGCCTGCACCTGTCAACCCCCACCTAGGCTGGCACCCAGTGCGCACTGGGTGCCAGCCTAGGTGGGGGTTGACAGGTGCAGACAGGAAGGTGGGGAGAGACAGCGGGAGCTAGCAGCTATGCGTCCAAAAGGACTTTTGGACGCATTCTCTGCTATGTGGGTGGGGGGCTTCGGAGATCTTCAATCAACTTAATAGAAGATCGCAACATAAGAGGATACAGTTCGTTGGATCATTTACCGAGGATATTGCCGTGGGAATTTTGTTTTAACGGTACAGGTAAGTATTTCTGGTTAATTGAGAAAATTAAAGGACTTTTTTCGTGGTTGTGTTTTTATTTACTTTAACCCTTTGTGGAAATGGGTAAGGGGTACTTTGTACCTCTATACTCATTTCTCCTGGGAGGGGGTGGGCATCTGGGTTCCCCTTCTTACCCCCCCCCCCGGGAGTCGTCGCCCCCACCTCCTCCTGGGGCACCGGAGGTGGGGAAGAGCCCCTTGTCCATGGATTGGACAAGGGCTCCAGGGGGGGGAAGGGGAAGGCTTGGCTGCCCCTCTCCCCCCGGAGCCCCCCATACCAAATATACCCCCGCCGACTTTAATGGTTAATTGCAAAGCCCCTTTAAAAGCTAGCAACACCAAAATTACTGGGAATGATAAGAAGAACAGTGGGAACAAGAGGAAAACATTTTTTTCAAAAAGACCTTATAGTTTTTGAGAAAATCGATTTTAAAGTAAAAAAAAAGAGTCGATTCATAAAAAAAGAACCAATTCATTAAAAAGATCCGGCTCATTCAGGAGCCGTTAGTATAGCAGAGAATGCGTCCTCGGAAGGACGTGAAGCTGCTGGCTCCCGCTGCTGGCTCTCCCCACCTGCCTGCACCTGTCAACCCCCACCTAGGCTGGCACCCAGTGCGCACTGGGTGCCAGCCTAGGTGGGGGTTGACAGGTGCAGGCAGGCAGGTGGGGAGAGACAGCGGGAGCTAGCAGCTATGCGTCCAAAAGGACTTTTGGACGCATTCTCTGCTATGTGGGTGGGGGGCTTCGGAGATCTTCAATCAACTTAATAGAAGATCGCAACATAAGAGGATACAGTTCGTTGGATCATTTACCGAGGGTATTGCCATGGGAATTTTGTTTTAACGGTACAGGTAAGTATTTCTGATTAATTGAGAAAATTAAAGGACTTTTTTCATGGTTATGTTTTTATTTACTTTAACCCTTTGTGGAAATGGGTAAGGGGTACTTTGTACCTCTATACTCATTTCTCCTGGGAGGGGGTGGGCATCTAGGTTCCCCTTCTTACCCCCCCCCCCCGGGAGTCGTCGCCCCCACCTCCTCCTGGGGCACCGGAGGTGGGGAAGAGCCCCTTGTCCATGGATTGGACAAGGGCTCCAGGGGGGGGAAGGGGAAGGCTTGGCTGCCCCTCTCCCCCCGGAGCCCCCCATACCATGGACCATGCGGGCTGGTATAGCTCAGGGTGCGAAGCCCCAGTCGGCCTGGGCTCCGCATTCTGGCTATCCCAGCCTGCATGGGGGACAAGGGGTTACAGAGGCTCGGGAGGGGGGACCCCACGCCATTTTTTTTTCATTTATTTCCCACACTCAGCACATAAAAATAATAATAATAAAAAAAATATATATATATACATAAATACCATTTCATAATCCAGATCCATGGAGGACGCCATCTGCGCCCCCCCCGTTCATTCCGCCATGGCACCCGCAGTAATACCGGCCCCGGTATTCCCCCTCAATATTCCACCCACAGATTGCCGCGGCTGCGCAGTCCGCATAGATGCGATTGCGGCTGTGCAGCTCTAGGTCCTCCTCCCGATGCGTCCGATGTATGCACGCATATTGATGACGCGGCAGGAGGATGCCCTAGAGCTGCGCAGGTGCAATCGCGTCTGTGCGGACTGCGCAGCCGCAGCAATCTGTGGTGGCCATATTGAGGAGGGAATGAGAACCCGACCTGTTCGGAGGGGTCGGGATCCGACCGGGGCCGGTATTACTGCGGGAGCCATGGGGGAATGAACGGGAGGGCGCGGATGGCGTCCTCCATGGATCTGGATTATGAAAAGGTATTTAACTTTTTTCACATTTGTGGCCTCGGAAGTCCTTTAACTATTGTTTCCCGCTATCTTTTTAACATATCCTGCAAATTTGGTGTTGCTAGGATGTAAGGGGCCTTTGCTATTAACTGCTAAAGTCGGCGGGTGATGATGATAACCAACCAGAATTATAGGGGTACAAAAGTGCTAAATTCTGCCATAGGCTTCCATTAGGCTCCCTATTTCACTTTCAAAAATCTCACATCTTTTCAAAGGGCAATTGCTCAGCAGTGGCAAATTTTCTAGCATTGTAGGAACTGTTAGGGGGATCATAACTGGTGAGTTTCGGGCCCCTAGGCCGAAGAGGTCATATCCTAGGGTCACAAAAACATGTTTATTTGGGCAATTTCAATGGTAGTGATTCTGACGTACATAAATCGCAGTCATGGCCGTTAGCAACGTCTGAATTTCACGAAATGTCTCATGCAGGTAGAAGACATATTGTTAGACTTGGATTCCAACGATGGGGTCCCTACATCTCTGCAAACCAGAGTTACAGAGGTGCAAAAGTAGTGAAATCCCCCATAGGCTTTCATTGGCTCCCTATTTCACTTTCCAAAATCTCACACCTTTTCAAAGGGAAATTGCTCAGCAGGGGCAAATTTTCTAGCATTGTAGGAACTGTTAGGGGGATCATAACTGGTGAGTTTCAGGCCCCTAGGCCAAAGAGGTCATAGCCTAGGGTCACAAAAACCTGTTTATTTGGGCAATTTCAATGGAGGAGATCCTGGCGTACATTAATTGCAGCTATGGCCGTTAGCAACGTCTGAATTTCACGAAATGTCTAATGCAGGTAGAAGACATATTGTTAGACTTGGATTCCAAAGATGGGGTCCCTACATTTCTGCAAACCAGAGTTACAGGGGTGCAAAAGTAGTAAAATCCCCCATAGGCTTTCATTGGCTCCCTATTTCACTTTCCAAAATCTCACACCTTTTCAAAGGGCAATTGCTCAGCAGGGGCAAATTTTCTAGCATTGTAGGAACTGTTAGGGGGATCATAACTGGTGAGTTTCGGGCCCCTAGGCCAAAGAGGTCATAGCCTAGGGTCACAAAAACCTGTTTATTTGGGCAATTTCAATGGAGGAGATCCTGGCGTACATAAATCGCAGCCATGGCCATTAGCAACGTCTGAATTTCACGAAATGTCTAATGCAGGTAGAAGACATATTGTTAGACTTGGATTCCAAAGATGGGATCCCTACATCTCTGCAAACCAGAGTTACAGGGGTGCAAAAGTAGTAAAATCCCCTATAGGCTTTCATTGGCTCCCTATTTCACTTTCCAAAATCTCACATCTTTTTAAAGGGCAATGGCTCAGCAGGGGCAAATTTTCTAGCATTGTAGGAACTGTTAGGGGGATCATAACTGGTGAGTTTCGGGTCCCTAGGCCAAAGAGGTCAAAAAAAAAAAAAACACACAACTCCTGGTCGGATATATGGGTAAAAAGGAGGAATAACTATTATTCTCATTCAGTCCAGGTGGATCAGTGGCCCGTAGGTCAAAGATCCACCTGGACTCCCTCTGAAGCAACAGACAGTCGCTATTGCCACCACGGATCGTCCGGTGAATGCGGTCTAAACCAATGAAATGGACCCCCGAAGGGTTACCGCCATGTATAGATTTAAAATGTCTAGCTACCGGTGTAGGGACTGTGGTGATATTTTACTAGTGATGCTGGTGATGTGTTCTGACATGCGGGATCGTAAATCGCGTTTTGTCTTGCCGACATAGAACGCCCCACAGGGGCATGTCAGAAGATACACCACCAACACCGTGCCGCAATTCACGGAATGTGATAAATTCCAGTGCCGACCATCAGGGAGCGTCACTGTTTTTCCAACCGAAATGTACCGACACATAGTGCAGCCCCCGCATGTGTATGTGCCCAGAGCCTTACAGTGCCGGTGAACCGTATCAGTCCCGTAAAAGTGGCTCGCAACCAACTTGTCCCGTAACGACGGTGCCCGACGAAAAATGACTTGCGGTTTCTCAGAGACAATCTTGGCAAGTTTCGAATCATTTGTAAGGATATGCCAGTGACGATCCAGAATACGATGTGTGTTGCGCACAAAACTGAGTATAAAACCTCGGCGTTTCAGATCCGCATCTTGTGCTCACGGACGATCCAAGCAAAGCGTCCCTGCTGCTCATGTGGGCCCGTTGATAGGCACGCCTTAGGTGTTTGTACCCATGCGCATGAAAACACGCTCGGAGATCATCTGCTTCTCTTTTAAAATCAGCATCCCGTGAACAATTGCGTTTCAAATGAAGATACTGACCCATAGGGATCCCCCTGATCGTATGGTCAGGGTGGAAACTGTCGGCCCGTAACAAGGAGTTGGTAGAAGTATCCTTCCGATACAGCTGGGTAAAGAGGCAACCACGTTCATTAATGCCCACCTTTATATCCAAAAATGGAATACTGGATGCATCACATAGTAATGTGAATCTCAAATTGCGGTCGTTCACGTTCAAACGAACCACGAGTTCTCGCAACAGATCCACACCTCCTGTCCAGAGAATGAAGATGTCGTCAACGTACCTGTGCCATGTCAAAACATGACACAGGTACATCGAAATCCCATCATCAGAAAAAAACAAAACGTTCCCACGCCCCCAGGTACAGGTTTGCGTACGACGGGGCACACGTGGTGCCCATCACCGCACCCTGCACCTGGAGGTAGTGGGATTCCTCAAAGACAAAAATATTGTTATGCAACAGAAAATGCAAGAGGGATGAGAGAAAGAGGCTGTGAGGCACATATTGTATCTCCAATTCACTCAGGAACAGATCTACTGCTTCAATCACCAAATTGTGCAAGATACTCGAGTATAGGGCCTCCACATCGAGGGCGGCAAGCACCGTGCCCTCGGGCACCTGCATTCCATCCAAAATTTGGAGGAGATGCAGGGTATTACGAGTATATGAGGGAAGGGACTTAACGTGAGGCTGTAGATGACGATCAATGTAAATATTCACTTTTTCAGTGAGGGATCCCCTACCAGAAACGATAGGACGCCCCGGTGGTTTATTGGGGTTTTTGTGCACTTTCGGAAGTGCATAGAAAGTAGGAATGATCGGATCAATTACCTTTAAAAATGTTCCCACATTGTCATCTATGACATCCCTTATAACAGCGTCATCAATTAGAGAAAAAAGCTCCCTCTGACAGCGTGCTGCCCTCGACGGGGAGACCCCCACATAGCAATCACGCACATTGAGGATGTCCATACACATCTCTCTATAGGCTAAGGTGGTCATGACCACCACATTGCCGCCTTTGTCGGCGGGCTTAACAGTCCACCGCTTCTGTGCTGACAATTCATTGAGTACCAATGAGAAAAAAGTCTCATTTTGTTTTCCAGTACAGGAAGAGTTTTAAAAAAATCCAGCTGTTATCCATGCAAAAGAGCTTCTATGAGCTCTTCGACCCAACTTGGGTCGACTTTAGTCCTGTTTTCTGAAGCACTAAAACTCTGTCTCACTGATTCTTGGCTGTTTGAGATATGGTTTTACTACAGGAAAGTTCAAAAGGTTATTATTTCTGCTTTGTTTTATAGCTTAAAAGACAGAGTGTGGTTTCTAAACTGCAAATGTTACAGAATGATGCAATGTTATAAAAAAAAAAAAAGCTATATCTCTGAAAATAAAAAATAAAAAAAAAAATGAAATTTTTTTTTGCAACTAATGTTCAATTTGTTATCTATACTACACATACAATTCATTATATCATAAGTTTTTTTTCACTCTAGGTTTGTTTTAACCTCTTTACGCCTGCCTACATCCGATAGGCGGACGCAACTGCTGGGCCTAAACGACCGCTGTCAGCCGATTGGCGGAGGGGGCGGGGGACGTGGTTATGCAGCGATCGCGTCACTGGTGATGCGATGCCTTTGATTGGCTTTGTTTTCTTGTGATTGGCTTTGATTGTCCCGTGATTGTTTCTGATTGCCTCTGATTCCCAACTCGCCACCACCCCCAACCCCCCCACCCCCACCCCAGATCACCCCCCCCCCCGTCACTATCCTAGTGATCTAAAAACAGTGATCAGTAAAAACTGTCACTTTTTTAGTATCACTAGTGTTAGCAGTTAGGCCAGTTAGCTAGGCCCCTTTGTTAGTGTCAGTTAGTGCTCAGCCCACTGCACCACAGTCACTAATTAGCGTCATCACTGTCGCTAATCAACATTGATACTATATAGTATCTGTAAATGATCATTACTGATCGCAGTCAGATCTATATTAGGGTCACTAGGATCCACTAAAAACGCAGTGTTTGCCCGATCAGGCCTGATCGTTCGCCTGCACTTGCGTTCAGCCCGCCCCTCCGCAGTGACAGAATTTTTTTTTTCTGATCACTGCAAAAAACACTGTACAATAGCTGTGGCACTGTAAAGATCAGTTTTGATTTTTTTTTTTTATCAAAACTCAGTGACCACAGCTTTCTGCTCCACAAGTACTCCCTTTTGCTAGGTACGTGCTCTCTTTTCTGGGTAGTCTCAGAGGAATACCACCTAAATTTAGCAGTCCACCATGGCAAGAAAGGGGTATTCCAATGATGAGGTGTTCAGGTACATGGCCCAGTCGGATGAGGACGATTGTTCGACGAATCTTCTGGGTCAGAGTTTGAACCTGTAGAGGACAGTGGCTCGCTGACCGATAGTGATGACGAGGTTGAGGTCCCAGCTAGAGTCAGGCGTACCACACTCCATGTCATTGTCACTGGCCCGCAGGTAGCGCAGGATCTGCCTTAAGGGCAGCAGAGTGGTGCTAGTGCTGGTCTGATATTTCATGGTGAGGCAGGCACCAGCAGCACAGCATCTCCTGGACCTAGCACCAGTACTACCGTAGACCCTGGTTAAGTGACAAGCGCCAACATGGAAGTTGAAACTGGTTTGGTGGCACGTGCAGTAAGACCCCGGTCACAGCCACCAAGAAGACGGGCCCGTACTACCCCTAGTTTACCAGAGGTGCTGGCAAATCCTGATTGGCATTCCACTGATTCCGCCGCACCCGTACTGCCTCCTTTCACCGCCCAGTCTGGAGTTCAGGTGGAGACAGATAATCTAGGATCGGCTCTAGACTTTTTCCATCTGTTCATCACCCAGGATCTCTTAGACTTAGTCGTGGCAGAGACCAACCGTAAGGCCACACAATATATAACCGCCAATCCGAATCGCTTCCTTGCCCAGCCTTTTCGGTGGAAACCAGTCCAAGTTTCCGAACTTAAAATTGTTTTAGGCCTTCTCCTTCACATGGGACTAGTCAAACAGAATGTATTGCGGTCTTATTGGTCTATGGACCCAGTACATCACGTTCCCTTGTACTCTGCTGCCATGTCCAGGACACGATTTGAGACCTGCGCTTCCTGCACTTCAATGGCAACGAAACCTGTCATAAAAGTGACCACTCTGCTTATGACTGGCTCCACAAAATTGGGCCCCTCATAGACCACCTGTCATCCAAATTTGCAGATGCTTATACCCCTGAACAGGACATCTGCGTAGACAAGTCCTTCATACATTTTACCGGGCACCTTCACATCAAACAGTACATCCCAAGCAAGCGCGCCCGGTATGGGGTGAAACTGTAAAAGCTCTGTGAAAGGGCCACAGGCTATACATCTTATTTTAGGGTATATGAGGGAAAAGACTCAAAATTGGAGCCGGTCGAATGCCCTGACTACCTGGGGAGCAGTGGAAAGGTTGTGTGGGACTTGGTGTCACCCTTGTTCCGGAAGGGGTACCATCTTTATGTGGCCAATTATTACTCAAGTGTGGCCCTCTATCAGCACTTAAAGATAGAAGGAATCCGATGCTGTGGCACCCTGTGGCCTAGTCGCCGGGGCTTCCCCCAATGGCTCGTTACCACCAGACTTCAACAGGGGCAGAGGTCCCCCTTGTGTACTGACGACCTGCTCGCGGTGAAATGGAAGGACAAGAGGGACGTTTACTTTCTGTCCACCATTTACGCAGACATGACAGTCCAAATTCAACGGCGAACTGAGGTAATTGAAAAACCCCTTGTCGTCCACGACTATAATACTAACATGGGAGGGGTGGACTTCAATCACCAGAGGTTAGCGCCCTATTTAATTTCCCGGAAAACAAGACGCTGGTATAAAATAGTGTCTTTTTATCTCATTCAATTGGTAGTTTACAACAGCTTTGTTCTCTACAGTAAGGCTGGGAGAACTGGATCTTTTCTTCAATTTCAGAAAGAGTTCATTATGCAACTCCTGTATCCAGGAGGTACCGTGGCCCAACCAGATGCAACTAGCCGGCTGCATGAAAGGCATTACGCCTATCCGATTCTGAGTACCCCAGGTCAACGCACCCAAAAAAAACGTTGTCGTGTCTGTAGTAGGGCTGTAATAAAGCGTGACACCACTGTTTACTGTCCCACCTGTCCCGACCAGCCTGGCCTATGCCTAGGGAAGTGTTTTGAGAGGTACCACGAGCAGGTACACTATTAGAGAGTAGGGAACTCCAGACGCAGCAGTAGGCACACAAGGGTCTCTCAGTGCTATTTCACACTGGTTTCACACTGGTGCGATGCGTTAGGGCAAATTACCTAGCAAAAGTCACACTTTGCGGTCCCCCCCTACGCCAAAAGTGCTTGCCTTAACGCTAGTGCATGCCTACGTTACTGCGTGGCTTCTGCCGCAATTTAGGTCGGCCTGGAAGTCATGTTAGTCTATGGTGACGCAGTTAATTACTAGGCCGAATGCTACTCTTGTGGTATTCCCTGAAGGTCTGTTTTGGTCGATACGGTGCTGCGGGCTCGACCCACCAGATATTCCAATATGCAGTGTGAAACCAAGTATCTAGTTTCGAGAGACCCTAATACACAGGGCTGCCAGAAACCTCTGCTTTCACTTGGTACATAACGCGTAATGTACTTCGCCACAACTCTGTGTGATTTGCACTTCGCACATTGTCCCATGGGGGAGGAGAGGTTTGTCCTCGGGAAAAAAAACAGGTGAGCAAAAAAGTTAATGTTTGGTTCACAATGTTAAGGTTTTGTTTGAAAAAGTTTATAAATGTTAATAAAGTTATTGCTTTGCTGCTTGCTTGTTTTTTTTTTCTTCCATCCATAACCCTTCCAGGTGGACCGAGCGACCGACCAACCAGCTGCAGCACTGATGGTGCATCCTGACAGAGGCATTGTGCGTCTGTCAGATTACACACAAGTCGGTGCATGCAGCACTGCAGGACGAGATTTCTCCTCCGCAGTAAAAAATATACGTTTGCTGAGGCATATGAGCTGAGGGACGGTGTTGGAGTTCCTATGCTTTGGTAAGCACTTTGAACTCTGGCAATGATTTGTTCATCCACATCGATCGGTGTGAATAGAGAAATCGGGTTTGCCAGGGCATACGAGCTGAGTGGGTTTGGACGTTTTTGGGTGGCAGCTCCTATGTCCTGGCAGACGCCTTGTTTTTTACATTTTTTGGCAGATATTTTTTCATCCACATTGATTGATTGATTGATTGACATTCATTTTTCCTTTCAGCCCAGAGTGCATTACCCGTATGCCCAATATAAGTTAGTATAGCAGAAACTCCTAATACTGGCCATACATGTAATGATTGCAGAGACCCTAAAATGCCAGGACAGACCCCACGAATGATGCCATTTTTTTTTTACAAAGTGTCATTTTCCGCTAACTTGTGACAAAAAATACAATTTTCTATGAACTCACCATGCCCCTCATGGAATACCTTGGCGTCTATTCTTTCCAAAATGGGGTAATTTGTGGGGTTTGTCAACTGTCCTGGCAAGTGGGGGGGGGGGGGGGGGGCTAAATTGTAAGCACCCCTGTAAAGCCTAAAGGTGCTCATTGGACTTTGGGCCCCTTTGCGCAGTTGGGCCGCAAAAAAAAGTGCAACACATGTGGTATTACTGTACTCAGAAGTAGTATAATGTGTTTTGGGGTGTATTTTTACACATGCCCATGCTGGGCGAGAGAAATATCTCTGTAAATTTGATTTTTTTTTTACACAAAATTGTCCATTTACAGAGAGATTTCTCCCACCCAGCATGTGTATGTGTAAAAATACACCCCCAAACACATTATACTACGTCTCCTGAGTACGACGATACCACATGTGTGACACTTTTTTGCAGCCTAGGTGGGCTAAGGGGCCCAAAGTCCAATGAGTACCTTTAGGATTTCACAGGTCATTTTGAGACATTTGGTTTCAAGACTACTCCTCACGGTTTAGGGCCCCTAAAATGCCAGGACAGTATAGGAACCCCACAAATGAACCCATTTTAGAAAGAATACACCCCAAGGTATTCCGGAGTAAGGTGAGTTCATAGAAGATTTTATTTTTTTGTCACAAGTTAGCGGAAAATGACACTTTGCGAAAAAAAAACATTAAAAACCAATTTCCGCTAACTTGTGACAAAAAATAAAATCTTCTATGAACTAACCATACTCCTAACGGAATACCTTGGGGTGTCTTCTTTCTATAATAGGGTCATTTGTGGGGTTCCTATACTGCCCTGGCATTTTAGGGGCCCTAAACCGTGAGGAGTAGTCTTGAAACCAAATGTCTCAAAATGACCTGTGAAATCCTAAAGGTACTCATTGGACGTTGGGCCCCTTAGCGCAGTTAGGGTGCAAAAAAAGTGCCACTCATGTGGTATAGCCGTACTCAGGAGAAGTAGTATAATGTGTTTTGCAGTGTATTTTTACACATACCCATGCTGGGTGGGAGAAATATCTCTGTAAATGGTCCAATGAGTACCTTTAGGATTTCACAGGTCATTTTGAGACATTTGGTTTCAAGACTACTCCTCACGGTTTAGGGCCCCTAAAATGTCAGGGCAGTATAGGAACCCCACAAATGACCCCATTTTAAAAAGAAGACACCCCAAGGTATTCCGTTAGGAGTATGGTGAGTTCATAGAAGATTTTATTTTTGTCACACGAAATTAATTTTTATTGTTGTTTTTTTTCACAAAGTGTCATTTTCCACTAACTTGTGACGAAAAATACAATCTTCTGTGAACTCACCATACTCCTAACAGAATACCTTGGGGTCTCTTCTTTCTAAAACGGGGTCATTTGTGGGGTTCCTATACTGCCCTGGCATTTTAGGGGCCCTAAACCGTGAGGAGTAGTCTTGAAACCAAATTGTAAAGGATTGCGGAGATGCCGCCGCGCGGTCTGGCGGCGGGGGGGGGGGGGGCGGCTGTCTCCGCGTTCAGACCGGCGGTTTCCGCACAGCAGCATGTGTCTGGTTTGTCTGAGCCTTCTAGTGCACACAGATGGAGAGCTACGCGCGCGCGTGCTGGGAGGCAGGACCTTTATGCCAGGAGGAGAGGGATCAGCTGATCAGGTTGGTCAGCTGATCCCAGAGTGGAATGTCATTGGCTGAGTGGTGCTGGGTGGCGCTGAGGAGCGCACTATATATAGATCTCGCCGCTCAGCCTCAAGTTGTCTGCCGTTGCGAATACATACATACGTGTTAGCACTCAGACCATAGTCAGATCCCACAGTGTGTTAGAACCAGGTGGACCTGGGAATTCACACTGAGCCAGATTACTCTTGTGTCATTACTGTGTTATACTTTAGACCAGTTCCAAGGTGTTGTGATCAAGGACCTCACACCCAAGCTTAAGGATACTGTGTCATTGCTGTGTTATCCTTTAGACCAGTTCAAGGGTGTTGTGACCAAGGACCACACACCCAAGCTTAGGGATACTGTGTCATTGCTGTGTTATACTTTAGACCAGTTCCAGGGTGTTGTGATCAAGGACCTCACACCCAAGCTTAGGGATACTGTGTCATTGCTGTGTTATACTTTAGACCAGTTCCTGGGTATTGAGACCACGGACCTCACACTCTAGACTAGGCCTCTGCTTATATGTTATGACCCTTTGCTCTCTCGACCTCTCTCTTGTCTTCTGATTCGGTACCTATGCATATCTGCCTACCTGTTGCCAAACCCTGCCTGTACCTGGTTACCGAATCAGCCTTCTGTCTTTGTACCTTATCTGCTCGTGTGTTGCCGACCCGGCCTGATCGACCCTTCTGGCTGTCACTCTCCCCTTGAGTGTTCAGTCTGTCTGTACTACCTGTGACACGACCCTGCCAAGTGGCAGGTAGCTGCAGAGACCTTCTGTTGCTTAGAGAGGCCGCTCTGCAGTCCAGCCAGGGACTTTGGAGTCCCTTTGGAGTTCTTTGGCTGCAGTATAGTCTGATTCCCAGTATTACAGGGAATCACTGGATAGCAAGTTATCTCTATCCCCTTTCCTAGGAGATAGTCCCTACTCTCCCAAGGGCCACCTGCTCCTCAGGTGGTCCGTGCTCTTTTGTTATCGGAATCTCCCGCCCCACGGGAGACAGCCCACTGTTGCACCAAACACTTACACTTTATCAGGTGTCCAGAGGTTAGTCATACTTGCATTATTGGTGATTCTGCAGATCATTAATAATCCGGTATATATCTGTATTGTTGGTGATACTGCAGATCACCAATAATCAGATTCTCTCTGTTTGCTGACACCCATCGTTACAGAACGGCAGACCTGAAAAGCAAAATGGACGCACTCCACTGCCGTCTTGATGCACTCACCACCTCGGTGGAGAATTTCATGAGAGTGCTGGACGGTCATCAGACCCAGATCACTGCTTTGTCTGGGTCCATACAGGTCCTTCAGACGGCTGTGAATTCAGTGCGATCTCCTCCAGTTACAGACTTACGTATGTCTGTACCCGAAAAGTTTTCTGGTCATAGATCTGACTTTCAGAATTTTAAAAATCGAGTAATGTCGTATTTTGAGTTGAGATCCAACTTGTCAGGGACTGAGGCACAGAGGGTTACATTTATTAAGACCCTGCTGTCAGGGGATTCTCAAACATGGGCATAGCTTGCAGGCAGAGCATGAGGCTTTAACGTCAGTCGACGAATTCTTTAAGGCCATGGTCATAATTTATGATGATCCGGACATTGCCTCCACTGCTGAGCGGAAGCTCAAAACTTTGCGTCAAGGCAAGGATCCGGTAGAAGTCTACGCAGCTGAGTTCAGGAAGTGGTCTGTGTCAGCTAGGTGGGGGACATTTGCTTTGTTAGACTGTTTTTTATCGGGGTTGTCAGACGCAGTCTCGGATTTGATGTTGGGACACCCTGAACCTAAGTCTATCGATGAGGCAATCGCCTTAGCAGTACGGGTTGATTGGCGTTTACGCTATCAGAAACAAACCCGGGGTAAGAACACTGTAAGGTATGTCTCCTACGCCTCTCCTCCACCCGTGTCACCTCCGCCAGAACCAATGCAAATTGGACAGTCAAAATTGACACGGGTGGAAAAGAATCGCAGGAAAACAAAACAACTTTGTTTATACTGTGCAGAGGAGGGTCATAGGGTGCAGAATTGTCCCAAGAAGTCAGGAAACGCTGCCGCCTAGGTGTAGTCAGAGGTAATACCCTAGGCGCGCAGTCTTTACCTCTAAACGATAATCGGTTGCTCCTTCCCTGTTCTGTCACATGGGAGGGTCAGACAGTTTCCACTAAAGCTTTTTTAGATTCTGGCTCAGCGGCCAACTTTATGGATTACGAGTTTGCAAAAAAATTGGGGATTCCCCTACTTCCATTGGACCAGCAGGTTTTGGTCACTGCAGTAGATGACTCTCCTCTGCAAAGTAGACATCCCCTGTCCCGGACCCCGGGGTTCAGAGTTGGGGTACTACATAAAGAGAGTCTACAGTTTCTGGTCATGCGTATGGCAGCCTCCACCATTATTCTTGGCATGCCATGGTTACAACTTCACTCACCTCAGATAGACTGGGTTTCAGGTCAGCTAACGAGCTGGTCTACCCATTGTTATCATCACTGTTTAGCGAAAGTAACTGTGGGTAACACCAAGATCCAGATTAAAGGTGTGCCAAGCCAATACGCAGAATTTGCAGACGTCTTTTGTCCAAAATCAGCTGATAAACTTCCCCCCCACCGTACTTTTGACTGTCCCATCGATTTAAAATCTGGTTGTATGCCTCCCAGAGGTCACCTCTATAATCTATCTGGGCCTGAGAAACTGGCTATGCAGGAGTATATCAAAGAAAATTTGGCTAAAGGTTTCATCCGCCCCACTCGTTCACCAGCAGGGGCAGGATTCTTTTTTGTAAAAAAAAAAGATAGAGGCCTTCGTCCTTGCATTGATTACCGAGGTTTAAACAAATTACAGTGAAAAATCGTTATCCTCTGCCCTTGATTGACGATTTGTTCACACGGGTTACTAACGCCAAGATTTTCTCAAAATTAGATTTAAGAGGTGCATACAACCTGGTTCGTATCAGGGATGGTGATGAATGGAAGACGGCCTTCAACACACCCGACGGGCACTACGAGTACCTGGTGATGCCCTTCGGGTTGTGTAACGCCCCGGCCGTCTTCCAGGAGTTGATTAATGAGGTGTTCAGGGAGGTGTTGGGGAAGTTTGTCCTAGTGTATCTTTACGATATTTTGATCTTTTCGTCTAATCTCTCGGAACACCGAAAGCATGTCAAATTTGTCCTAAGAAAGTTAAGACAGAATCTGCTTTACGCTAAACTTGAGAAATGTCTTTTTTCGAAGTGACCTCTGTTGCCTTCCTGGGGTACATTATCTCTACATCTGGCTTCTCTATGGATCCTGGTAAGGTTTCTGCTGTCTTGGAGTGGCCTCAGCCTGTGGGACTGAAGGCGCTCCAAAGGATTTTGGGCTTTGCCAACTACTACAGGCGGTTTATAAAGGGGTACTCTACTGTGGTCTCGCTCCTCACCAGTCTCACCAAAAAGGGGGCTGATACTTACCACTGGACAGCAGAGGCACATACTGCTTTTTCCACACTGAAAAAACTGTTCTGTTCTGCACCCATATTAAGACATGTGGATGTCACCTTCCCCTTCATCGTGGAGGTGGATGCTTCAGAGGTGGGGGTGGGGGCTGTATTGTCTCAGCGTTCAGGTTTACAAGGTAAACTTCACCCATGCGCCTACTTCTCTCATAGGTTTTCACCCGCAGAGAAAAACTACGATATAGGCAACCGAGAGGTTTTAGCCATCAAGTTAGCATTTGAGGAATGGCGACATTGGCTAGAAGGCGCAAAACACACTATCACAGTTTATACAGATCACAAACATTTGGAGTATATAGAGGGTGCCAAGAGACTTAGCCCCCGTCAGGCCCGGTGGTCTTTGTTCTTCCCGAGATTCAGATTTGTAATTACGTACACCCCTGGTAGTAAAAACGTCAAGGCCGACGCCTTGTCCAGGTGTTTCGAGCCCGAGATGGTACAGCCCTCAGCTCCTGAGACAATATTACCTCAGAAGGTGGTTTTGGCAGCCACAGAAACCTGGAAAGATTGGACAGTCACGCTGAGCCCTTACCAACAGGATGTTCCAGAGGAGAAGCCTGACGGAGTTATGTTTTTGCCACTGCCTTTCTGTCTACAACTGTTACAGCTGTTCCATTCCCACAGAAATGCTGGTCATCCTGGAGCCACCAGAACTCAGGATTTGCTGGCCAGATGTGCTTGGTGGCCTACATTAGCAACAGACTGTAAGGAGTTTGTAAGAGAGTGTGCAGTGTGTGCTAGGAGTAAACCTTCTCGTCAGGCTCCTGTTGGTACTTTACAACCTTTACCAGTCCTGACTGAGTGAACCATGGACTCACTTGTCCATGGATTTTGTGGGAGAACTCCCCAGGTCTGAGGGCAAGAAGGTCATTTGGGTGGTAGTAGACAGATTCAGTAAGATGGCTCATTATGTCCCCTTGAAAGGACTCCCCTCGGCCCAGGAATTGGCTGATCTCTTCATCCAGCACATTTTCCGGCTGCATGGCATTCTGGAGAATGTAGTGTCAGATCGGGGAGTCCAATTTGTATCTAAGTTTTGGAGAGCTTTTTGCCATCAGCTGGACATGGACCTTGCATTCTCATCAGGCTACCACCCACAGACCAATGGCCAGACCGAGAGAGTTAACCAGGCCCTGGAACAATTTCTTAGATGTTATGTTGCAGATGCGCAATCCGACTGGGTAAAGTTTTTGCCATTTGCAGAATTTGCGCACAACAACCTGAAGAGTTCCTCCTCAGGGTTTTCCACATTCCAGGTAGTGTCGGGAAGGTCACCCAAGTTTTCCCCATTGCCAGTGGCATCTACACCATTCCCAGCCCTGGAGGATTGGCAGAGGGCTTTGAAGGAGATTTGGGGAATGGTTAAAAGAAACTTGGAGAAAGCCTCCCAGACCCAGAAAAAGCAGGCAGACAAAAGGCGGTCCGTAGAGTGGAAATTCTCTCCAGGGGACTTGGTGTGGGTGTCCACACGGCATTTGGCTCTGAAGCAACTGTCACCCAAACTGGGCCCTAGATTCATAGGACCTTTTCCAGTGACCAAAAGGATTAATAACGTCACTTATGCTATTCATCTCCCAGCCAGCATGCAAGGTGTGAGATCATTTCATGTGTCTCTGTTAAAGCCGCAGTGCACGTGGATTCCTCCCCCCCCCTCCCCCCGTGTTGGTTGATGACCAACCTGAATATGAGATTGAAAAGATTTTGGACTCTCACTTAGTGCAGAATTCCGTGCAGTATCTGGTTCACTGGAAGGGATATGGTGTGGAGGAAAGAACTTGGGTGCCAGATTGTCGCATGCATGCGGAAGAATTAAAGAAGGAGTTTCATGACTCACATCCTGGGAAGCCTGGTGGGAAGTGTCCGGAGTCCACTCCTAAGGGGGGGGGGTACTGTAAAGGATTGCGGAGATGCCGCCGCGCGGTCTGGCGGCGGGGCGGCTGTCTCCGCGTTGAGACCGGCGGTTTCCGCACAGCAGCATGCGTCTGGTTTGTCTGAGCCTTCTAGTGCACACAGATGGAGAGCTACGCG
Organism: Hyperolius riggenbachi; assembly: GCF_040937935.1. Classification (NCBI taxonomy): domain Eukaryota; kingdom Metazoa; phylum Chordata; class Amphibia; order Anura; family Hyperoliidae; genus Hyperolius; species Hyperolius riggenbachi. The sequence goes on along the minus strand of NC_090647.1, from coordinate 315,168,542 downwards.
CGCGCGCGCGCTGGGAGGCAGGACCTTTATGCCAGGAGGAGAGGGATCAGCTGATCAGGTTGGTCAGCTGATCCCAGAGCGGACTGTCATTGGCTGAGTGGTGCTGGGTGGCGCTGAGGAGCGCTGCACTATATATAGATCTCGCCGCTCAGTCTCAAGTTGTCTGCCGTTGCGAATACATACATACGTGTTAGCACTCAGACCATAGTCAGATCCCACAGTGTGTTAGAACCAGGTGGACCTGGGAATTCACACTGAGCCAGATTACTCTTGTGTCATTACTGTGTTATACTTTAGACCAGTTCCAAGGTGTTGTGACCAAGGACCTCACACCCAAGCTTAGGGATACTGTGTCATTGCTGTGTTATCCTTTAGCCCAGTTCCAGGGTGTTGTGACCAAGGACCACACACCCAAGCTTAGGGATACTGTGTCATTGCTGTGTTATACTTTAGACCAGTTCCAGGGTGTTGTGACCAAGGACCTCACACCCAAGCCTAGGGATACTGTGTCATTGCTGTGTTATACTTTAGACCTGTTCCTGGGTGTTGAGACCACTGACTTCACACTCTAGACTAGGCCTCTGCTTATATGTTATGACCCTTTGCTCTCTCGACCTCTCTCTTGTCTTCTGATTCGGTACCTATGAATATCTGCCTACCTGTTGCCAAACCCTGCCTGTACCTGGTTACCGAATCAGCCTTCTGTCTTTGTACCTGATCTGCTCGTGTGTTGCCGACCCGGCCTGATCGACCCTTCTGGCTGTCACTCTCCCCTTGAGTGTTCAGTCTGTCTGTACTACCTGTGACACGACCCTGCCAAGTGTCAGGTAGCTGCAGAGACCTCCTGTTGCTTAGAGAGGCTACTCTGCAGTCCAGCCAGGGGCTCTATCCCTTTGGAGTCCTTTGGCTGCAGTATAGTCTGATTCCCAGTATTACAGGGAATCACTGGATAGCAAGTTATCTCTATCCCCTTTCCTAGGAGATAGTCCCTACTCTCCCAAGGGCCACCTGCTCCTCAGGTGGTCCGTGCTCTTTTGTTATCGGCATCTCCCGCCCCACGGGAGACAGCCCACTGTTGCACCAAACACTTACACTTTATCAGGTGTCCAGAGGTTAGTCATACTTGCATTATTGGTGATTCTGCAGATCATCAATAATCCGGTATATATCTGTATTGTTGGTGATACTGCAGATCACCAATATTCAGATTCTCTCTGTTTGCTGACACCCATCATTACAAAAATGTCTCAAAATTACCTGTGAAATCCTAAAGGTACTCATTGGACTTTGGGCCCCTTAGTGCAGTTAGGGTGCAAAAAAGTGCCACACATGTACGTACTCAGGAGAAGTAGTATAATGTGTTTTGGGGTGTATTTTTATACATACCCATGCTGGGTGGGAGAAATCTCTCTGTAAATGGACAATTGTGTGTAAAAAAAATAAAAAAATTGTCATTTACAGAGATATTTCTCCCACCCAGCATGGGTATGTGTAAAAATACACCCCAAAATACATTATACTACTTCTCCTGAGTACGGCAATACCACATGTGTGGCACTTTTTTCCAGCCTAACTGCGCTAAGGGGCCCAAAGTCCAATAAGCACTTTTAGGCTTTACAGGGGTGCTTACAATTAGGCACCCCTCAAAATGCCAGGACAGTAAACACACCCCACAAATGACGCCATTTTGGAAAGTAGACACTTCAAGGTATTCAGAGAGGAGCATGGTGAGTCTGTGGCAGATTTCATTTTTTTTTTTTGTCACAAGTTAGCAGAAATAGAAACTTTATTTTTTTTTTGTCACAAAGTGTCATTTTCCACTAACTTGTGACAAAAATTAAAATCTTCTATGAACTCACCATGCCTCTCAGTGAATACTTTGGGATCTTCTTTCCAAAATTGGGTCATTTGGGGGGTATTTATACTATCCTGGAATTCTAGCAGCTCATGAAACATGGCAGGTGCTCAGAAAAGTCAGAGATGCTTCAAACTGGGAAAATTCACTTTTTGCACCATAGATGCTATAACTTTTACCCAAACCAATAAATATACACTGAATGGGGTTTTTTTTTATCAAAGACATGTAGCAGAATAAATTTGGAAAAAAATGTATATAGAAATGTTACTTTATTTAAAAAAATGTCAGCACAGAAAATTAAGAAAATCATTTTTTTTTTACAAAATTCATGTCTTTTTTGATGAATATAATAAAAACTAAAAATCACAGCAGCAATCAAATAGCACCAAAAGAAAGCTGTATTAGTGACAACAAAAGGAGGAAAAATTCATTTAGGTGGTAGGTTGTATGACCGAGCAATAAACCGTGAAAGCTGCAGTGGTCTGAATGGAAAAAAAGGCTCTGGTCCTTAACGAGACACTGAAGCGAAAAATAAATATGATATTGTGATTTGTATGTGTAGTACAGCTAAGAAATAAAACATTAAGATCAGATATATCAGTCTAATTGTTTCCAGTATAGGAAGAATTAAGAAACTCCAGTTGTTATCTCTATGCAAAAAAGCCATTAAAGCGGAATATAACCCTGCATTTCAACTTTGCTCGAAAACATTATTTACAGTATATTATATGCAAAAAGCATTTTTTTTTTTACTAGACCAGCATTGGAAGGGTTACACAGAGTTTTAAAGTTCCTGGAGATTTCTGCAGACGCATCCGAAGCTGAAATAGATACATTTTGTTTACATAAATGTATCTAAGTGTTGAATGTGACTCACTCTCTCTGACTGAGCTGGAGGACAGCCAAAGTGTGTAACATTCAACATTATGTAAACAAAATGTATCTATTTCAGCTTCGGATGCGTCTGCAGAAATCTCCAGGAACTTTAAAACTCTGTGTAACCCTTCCAATGCTGGTCTAGTAAAAAAAATGCTGGTTGCATATAATATACTGTAAATAATGTTTTAGAGCAAAGTTGAAATGCAGGGTTATATTCCGCTTTAAGCTCTACGACTTTCAAAGTCGTGGAGAGGGCTGTTTTCTGACTTTTATTATCTCAACTGTTCCTGAACTATTTACTTTTTCTCTGCCAGAGGAGATGTCATTAGTTCACAGACTGCTCTGAAAGAATCATTTTGAATGCTGAGTGTTGTGTAATCTGCATATATTATAGAATGATGCAATGTTAGAAAAAAACACTATATACCTGAAAATAAAAATATGACAATATTTTCTTTGCTGCTAATCTTCTAGTAATTATTCATAGTACACAACCAATTCCCTATATCATATTGTTTTTTTTCGTTTCAGTGTCTCTTTAAGGGGCAAAAAGAATGTGGTCCTTAAGTGGTTTAGGGATTAATTTTGCCGTATACTGAAATTTCACTATTGTGTAGGAGTTGGTTAAAAAACATACACTGGGCTGTCAGATACCTCAGCCGCTGCTAAAACTACATCTGCCCACATCATTCTCTGCACTGCCGCTGCTTTTTAGCCCGTAATTTCAATTTCCATTCAAGCAGAAGCCAATAGTGACAGATTTATCACTTCAATTATCTAGTGTTCTGCATGCCAAATTTTGATGTATTCCTGAATGAACTTACAGTACAAATGGCAATGACTGTCATACATACAGAGTTTAATTGTTTAAATAATTATTTTTTAAATATTCTGGAAATATGGTACAGTTACAAATTGTACTCCCGTCTCCTTAGGCTTGTATGATTGACACTATGAAATGCAAAGACGATATCCATTATATCTAGCCTAAAGTACACCTGAACTGAAAGAGAAATGAAGGGTACCATATTTTGTTCCTATTACACAATACCGGTTGCTTGGCTGTACTGCTGAACTGTCTGGCTTCAGTAGTATCTGATTACACACCTGAAACAAGCATGAGGTTAATCCAGCTCTGCATGTTTGTTCAGTGTGTATGGGTAAAAGTATTGGAGGCAGAGGATCAGCAGGATAGCCAGGCATTTTGCATTGCTTAACCCTTTCCTTGCCAAGCACGTACCAGATACGTGTTGGCTGGGAAGGGCTTTAACTGCCAATAACGTACCAGGTACATTATTAGTAAATTGTCCCCCAGGAAACAGCGGGGAGGGGGTTTGATATCATTCATCCATCCCTCCAAATGGGCACCCCCCTCCTCTTCCTCCGTGTGGAGCTGGAACAGTAGTCAGGTTGTAAGTACTCACCCGATTGCTCACTCCATAACGCATGTCTCTCACCGGCAGCCGTGTCCTCTCCTCTTCCTGTTTCCTGTATGACGCGTGATTACATATGCGTCGTACAGGATTGGGCAGCCAGAGAGCTGCCTGCAGTCAGCGGAGGACAAGTCTCATGGAGCAAGCAATCGGATAAGTAATTACAACCCGCCCGCTGCTCCAGCATTACAGGGGGGCCACAAAAGGGGGGGGGGGCATGTGGGGGGAGCATGACGTCTCCCTCCCTCTGCAGTAGCACCTGTATCTGCTTCCTATACTGAAGGCTCCTATAGCTACTACCTATGCTGGGGCAACTACACCTGCTACCTATACCTACTACCTATAGTGAGGGTACCTATACCTACTACCTATATTGGGGTACCTATACCTGCTACCTATACTGGGTCACCTATACCTGTTACCTATACTGGGGCACCTCTTCCTGTCTATCTATACTGGCTGCATCTATTTCTGACTACCTGTACTGGTGGCACCTATTCCAGGCTACCTATACTGGCTGCACCTATACCTCGCTACCTGTACTGAGGGCATCTATTCCTGACTACCTAGACTTGCTGCACCTATATCTGGCTACCTGTACTGGTGCACCTATTCCAGGATACCTATACTGTCTGCACCTATATCTGGCTACCTGTACTGGTGCACCTATTTCAGAACAGGAAAAGTGGGATACCAGTACATATTTGGTATCGTTGCATTCAGTAGAATCAGGGCTTTTACAAATATTAACATTTTTTGTTAGTAAATGTACAGTAATTCATCTTTGAAAGAAAATACAACAGAAACATATTTTATTTTTTAATTCACTTTTTTTTACATATTCCACTCAAAAATGTTGTTTTATCTCCAGAAAAAGTACAAAATTGTGTTTCAGTGTTCATGCTCAGTTTGTTACAGAAAAAACAATATATTATATGTCCTATTTCATGTAGGTGTTCTTGTCAAAAATCCTAAGCAAACCTAATGAGTGCAAAATGTATAAAAACTGCTTGGCACTAGATGTTTGAATTTAGGACAAATAGGATGGCAGTGAAAGGGTTAAAAAGGAAATAAATATGGCAATCTCCATAGTAGCCCTCTCTGTTCAGGCTTGCTTTAAGTTGCTGAAAAGGGAACTTATCTGTTCTTGTGCGTGCTTACATTCATCTCTGTTATAGCCTCTATCTGAAACCTGGACTCACAGCAATGAAACAGCATTGCACATGTTGGATTTCATTTCATTGTTTTATTAAGTTGGTGGGTTGTGCTTGTAATCACATACATTTTAGAAGCACTTTTTTAGGGTTTATTTATACACTAGTTGACCTAAGCCTGTTTAAAAACGGGCTGTAGGTCTTTTCACGCCACCACCACCGCCGCCAGTCAGTGCGCATGCACGCTTTCCCGTCTGCCCGACTCCCTGGCCCCGTACTCCTGTCCCAATGGTCTGTCCGTGCTGCGCACATGCGCAGTAGCAAATAACCCCGGACACTGGGATAGGATGTTCCTGTGGTTTTATTATTCATACATGCACGGGTGCTGAGTGGTGCATACAGTTTTGCACTACTGCTGCCTGCAGTACAGAGAGGCAAGGCCTTATTCAGTACAAGGGAATTGGGGCACCTTTCTTCACAGCTATTGAATATCTAGATGCATTTTTTACACTGAGTTGTACTGCTCTGTGGGTGGTGTAAGGGAAACAACTGTAGTTAATGCAGAGCCTGGGCAGCTGCAGGGAAGAGTCTACTCTGTCTTTGGCATGAATGGTCCCTATGGATGAGCAGGAAAAAAATCCCAAAACTGATTTTGTAGCAAATTTCACTTAGCAAAGACTGTGCAAAATTGCAACCAAAAGTCACAAATTCCAGGTACACAAAATTGCTCAGACTCCAATTCCTCGACTCCAACTCCAACTCCGACTCCACAGCTCTGGTTCCAACAAAGTTACAATGGTTTTGGGGGAAAGGATGGGGGGTTCCAGATTTTTTTTTCTTTGTCCAAAAAAATTATTTTTTAATTTGACAAAAGGAATGCAGCCAAACTAAATTGAAATTTCTTGATTCACATATCTAAATGTAATTCGTTAATGTGAAAAAGTGACAGAGGCACATTGATAAATTAATATGGTTCACTACATTACAGTAATAGGCATAACAGTCCTTTTATTCCTTGGTTCTCATGACACATGTCAAAGCATGAAAGCAGTGAAGCCAGTCACTCATAAAAAAAGATAAGGTTGGTGGTTTATTATTACTTTAGAAACTGATACCATGCTGGTTTTGATAAAACCAGAATAATGCAAATTTATACAAACCCAAATTGAACATATTACTCAACATTCATTACCAACAAAATGTTCCTTAGACAAATATAAACATTCTTTCCTTACAGATTACTCATCATTATGTAGAATTGCATATTTTATCATTTTACACAAGAACAGATATACTGCACGTTTCCCACACAGAAGAGAGACATATCGATCTGCATCACATTTCAGCTTGAACATTCTACATAGATCAACCCTGTCAACTCAATATTGATGTGTTGTATATATAACAGATACTTTTTTCTAATCTCTGAATGTCTGTGATGAGGAAACAGTTCTGCAATGAACTACGTGGCATTTAATCTCACGGTAAAGTTCTAAACAAAACCAATTCTGTTAGCAAACTGTTTTTTAAAGGAGAAGGAAAAAGGCTTTCAGGGGCATAAAATAATAATTTGCATATTTGAGAGTTATGCATCATGGGAAACCACAATTTGTCACTTAGAGTTGACTAATTCCAAATACCTTCTGTTTTAGGAAGGCAAAATTATATTCACCGTTGCTTTTTAGTCTCTTTTAGCCCCTTATGCTTTCCTATTGGTTCTGGGTCACGACTCTGAGCTGTCTGGGTATTCTGTTAAGTAACTGAAACTGTAGCAGTTAGGTTATCCCTCCAGGTTTTTATTGTGAGCAGTTGCAACATAAGATCAGTTTCAGTTTGGGGGAAGCTAAAGCAGAATATGGGTAACGTACATTTACCAGTATACAACTTCTGGCTGCCCAATTAAAATATTGGCTGGGTTTTCAGCCCTATCACCCATCACTTAGCTATCCCTTAACTATATCCTTCTTCTTAATACTCCTACCAACTGCCTAAATCTAAGTCATTCCTTATGCCTATCTGCAGTCTTCCTTTGAACATAAACCTCTTTCTCATGTCTAATCCAATCCAATCCAATCCAAAAAATCTTTCTTGGCAGGACAAAATACATTTAGCATTGCCAAAGCAAAACAAAACATTAACATGGGGAGGGGGGATTGCGGGAATAAGGGAAGGATAAAGGGGGTTGGGGTTTAGGGGTCTAATCTCCTAAATTACAGTCTTTTCTAGCAGCTAAACCTAACCTTGTTACCCTAATCCTATTCCCGTACATTAACTCTCACAAATAGCTCCTGGCCTAAGGTCTGAATTACCCATAGGGCAACTGAGGCACTTGCATTTGTCATTGTGGACCTATCTAGTGATGAGTGCACCGCAGCCGCAGCAGGCTCTAGTGAGTAGTGCATGCAGGGACGTGACAATAGACCCTGCAAGGGATGCAACCGCAGGGGGCCCAATCCTGAGAGACTGACAACTAAGGGCAAGGATATAGGGCAAGGATGTGTCCTCTGCACAATTGTTCAAATGATTGCATCTACTCAGCCATGGATAAGGAATCACACATAGTTTTTCAGACAAAGATTTGTAGACAGTCCTACTCCTTATTCAGTGTTCAGCGGGGTCTTGTGTACAGCGCTGTTCTAGCCACAGCCTTTCTACCCCTCCCAAAATGCTGAGTCCTGTAGTGATGCTTGAGGAGTCTGGACACGAATAGAAAAAGCTTTCTATTCTCTGCAAAGTTGTTCTAATGACTGCATCTGCTCAGCCACTTATGAAGAATCATAAAAAGTTTTGTAGACAAAGATTTGTAGACAGTCCCTATTCAGTGTGCAGCAGACTCTTCTGTACAACACCCAGCCCCCAACCTCTCTACCCTTCCCCAAGTACTCAGTACTGTAGTGATGTTGGAGAAGTCTGCAGAGCCAGTTCTGCTTCATCAGAGGTGGACAGAGTTAGTGTAATAAGCTCTGGCTGGGAGCACACCTATCTGTCACTTTTCTGTATGTGTTTTCTGTACACCATGTGTGTCTGTATGTGTGAAAACATGCACATTTTATCACAGGTGCTAATATAACCAATAGAGAAATTGTGTGCAGTGCTGCACTGCTATTCAAGTGTGCAATAGCCAACTGAATAACATTGGTTCTCAGTTTAACTGGAGGCCAGGGGAGAGTGGGGGGTTGGTGGGAGGGGGCCCCATCCAAAGTTTTGCAGGGGGGGTAGGTTATTTCTAGTTACGCCCCTGCCAACAGGGTGTCTAATACTACTATCTGGATACCGCATCTGGCTACTTTATGCTACTAGCTACTTTCAGGGGCGTATATGTCTCATTAATACTGCTATCTGGAGGATTAACAGGGTTACCTAATAATGTCTACTGGTGGGTAGGACATTTTTAGCAAGTAAACTCCAGAAAGTTAGAGAGTGGGATTTATTGCTGTTTATAGCTATTTACTTTCCATTTTTATTATCCTCAATTCTGTATCTATTTTTATTATTCATAGTTCTGTATCTCTATACTGTATATATAAAGTCCAGGAGGAGTCAACAGCTACCACAGGCTCTATAGTGAAGTATGCATGCAACTGGGGGTGCCCAAGCCCCTAGATATGTAGAAAGAAGCCACGTGGAGTTGCAGCACACGTGTGGAGCGTATAAGACAACCCCTAACTTTTACAGTTAAAATGTAAGTTTTGTGATATACTTGCTGTATAAGACTTCCCCTCTTGACTGTTGGACATTTGTATACTGTACTGTATGTACGAGTGCTATACTATATAAATATATAAGGTACAGATACTGCTGTTGTACTGTGTGTGGTACTCAGTATACAACAACAACCCAATCATTGCAAGTGATGTACCTTACCAGCGATTAGCTGGTATTTTGTAAGCAAAGCCTGCTTGGATTGGTCAACTATCCCTGTCTCCAAGACTACTTGTACACCACCACCCTTGCTGCTTTCATACTGTCGCTGCATACGGCAGGGAAGCTGCTGCGGACATTTTTGTGCTCCCCCCACCATATGCGGCAACCGCAGATTCTCCAAGTCCAGCTCGGAAGTTTCAGCACCCGCCCTATAAAACGACACCCGGTGTATAAAATGACCCCCGACTTTTGACAAGATTTTCCTGGCTTAAAAAGTAGTCTTATACGCCGGAATATGCAGTATAATATATATATATATATATATATATATATATATATATATATATATATATATATATATATATGCGCGAGAGAGAGATAGGGAAATTATGCATGATGCATTTGTTTTGAAAGGAATCATTTAAATAGAAGCAAGTTTGTGTACCTTCACAGTCTTTTTGGCAACTGAATTATTTTGTATAGGTCATCTGCTTCACATGATTAAAAGAGATGTTGTATAATTTGCAGCTTGTATCGGAGGACAAAGGAGCGCGATGACCCTTTCACAAGAAATAAAAGAGATGATTTCTGATAACGAAAAAAAGCGCTGAGTGTATCCATTACCAATAATGTAACAGGTTTCTATGGAAGAGAGGACTGGAATGCCTTTACAGGCAGCTGATGGGTTTATTCTCAATGACATCCGTGTTAATCACCATTATCAGAGAGTTTTATAATTGGATTCTCCTGGCACAGGCAGCTGTCACTTGTACGCTGAACCTGTCACCACAGCTTGACACATTTCCTTTAACACAGGGCTTGAAGTGGGGAAAATATGCCAATCATATCCTATTTATGCCTTGGGTGCACAAAATGGATTTTGAGGTCACAGGGGCACAGAATAATTTTAGGTGTAAAACATGTTCACAATGTGATAGCAGCAACAAAGCAAAATACACTTAGATTTCATCATATACTCTAAAGCTTCTCTGACAGTGATACATCCTACAGAACTGTTGATTTTTTTACTTGACTGCCCAAAAAATTAGGGGTGAACAGACTGTAGGTCTGCATATATACTGTAACTATTATAATTTTTAAATTATACTGATATTTATAAACATATAGGTGTTAAAACAGACTTAGGTTCGGTTTCCACTTGCAAAGGATGCAAAACGGATGCACTGCACTTTATTGCATTTCCCCGCAGTCAGCTTCGATCACAATTGGCGATACAATCACATTGTCCCGGTTCCTCCACTGCCGACTTTTCCTCCCAAAGCCAGTAAACAGCCAAAAGATATTCATAATAATTTGACTGTGCTTTGTCACCCATTTTTTTGCACTTTTTCAATTGTAGGAGCATACCTGCATTTAACTTGCCGGGAAATTTGGGCACAGGGTAAAGCCAAAAAATGTCTCACCCTTCTTCTGAAATAGTCCCAGTGGCCTATACACTAAACGCCAATAGTTTTCAGCAAGAAAACTTTCAGGAATCAGCCTTGTGACGCTGCTTTGCCGCCCCTGACCGCTATCTCCCCCTAATGTTATATGGGCCCCCAGTACCCATGTATGAAAATACTTTACCTGTCCGCTGCTGCAGAGTGTCCACTGTACTTCTACATTTGGTCTCCATGTGCTGCAGGAGCATAACATGTGTCGTGTGTGTCACTCACACACCACTGGGTGGACACTCAACAGCGGTGGGCACTGGCAGGTAAAGTATTTTCATTAAATTGTTAGTACTGAAACTGGGCTATGGGTTAATTGCCCACTTGTTTAATTATTGACCCAAAGTATTTTCATGCACTGAAGGGCACATTAAAGGGAACCAGAGAGGATTCAATATACATACCTGGGGCTTCCTCCAGCCCCATACGCACGGATCGCTCCCACGCCGCCGTCCTCCGCTGCCTGGATCCGCCGCCACCGGGTCCCGTCATTGCCGCGAGTCGGCAAGTCGGCCGGCGGACGCGGCCAATTCTCCGCATTACAGGGTGCTCTCTCTCCATACAGATACGCATGTGGCTGCTTACTGCGCTGCCGCATGCGTACATGTATGGAGGGAGCCCCTGTGATGCGGACAATTGGCCGCGTCCGCCGGAAGTGGCGGGCCCGGTACCGGCGGATCCAGGAAGCTGAGGACGGCGGCGTGGGAGCGATTCAGGCTTATGGAGCTGGAAGAAGCCCCAGGTATGTATAAAATCATTTTCTTTTTTCAACCCCCCGTTCCTCTCTGGTTCCCTTTAACATTTGGGAGAACAGTGGCCGGGAGTTCCATCGTGCTTTTTGATCATCACAATATTGCACACCGTTACTGCTGAACACCTGATCAACCACATCAGCCCAAGCTTTGACAGCATGTCCATTTGATACATTGGACCAATTTCAGGCCGAAATCGGTCAAATTTTCATTTGGATATGCTTATTACGGCACCGATTTTGATCAGATTTAATAATAATTATCTAGTCGGAAGGTCGATCAGCTGCAAAATCGCTAGATGTATGGCCACCTCAAGGGGATAAAGAGTAGAAAGGGCTGTATCTGTTTTTGTTAATTCCAGAATGGAACTACTGATTTTGTCCCAGTACAGTACATGGGAAGTTAATGGCCGGATTCTGGCTTTTCCATTATGGGTTGGATTCTGTCCAACATAACTGACACAAGTGTTTTGCAAATCACAGTGCTGTTTTCTACTTAGCATCATCTCCTATTGAACAATCTCTCTGTTATGAAATGGAAGCTGTTTCCTTCCAGAACTTTGTGAGTGTCAGTAAGGGCCTGAGCCCACTGATGCAGTTGTGTCCGCTTTTCAGTTACACATCAATGTAAGAGATGCTGAAAAGCGGACAGAAGCGGATACAACTGCACCAGTGGGCTCAGGCCCTAAGGGTCCATTTCCACTAGGTGCAAATTAATGCATTTTATCACACAAATGTGTACACCAATTAATTCTTATGTGCTTGTGTCCATTAGATGCAAAATTCACATCCAGGAAAAAAAAGATAGTATTATTTTTCGGGCACCACATGCTGATTTTGTGTACATTTTTGCATTCGTGTTATTTGCACGTTTTAGTGCTCGTGATTAATAATGTCAGTGGGACTTCATTCCTGGATCTCCTTGTAGAAAAACAGAGATGGAGATAAATATGTGAATATATAGCCTTGTCACTAATTGTCTCTCAGAGGAGCTCAAAATCTACTCCCTAGATTAGTCATATATCCATTGTAGTCTAGGGGCAATTTAGGGGCAAGCCGATTCACATATCTGTATGTTTTTGGGATGTGGGAGAAAACCAGAGTGGCATATATGTGTATGTAAATTCACTTTTGCATGCAAATTTAGGTTTTAAAAAATGTAATGCAGATCGCATGCTTCTAGTGGAAACATAATGTAATGTCAGAGCAGGATTATCCACCACCAGGCAACCTAGGCAGGTGCCAAGGGACCCACTTATCTTCTCTAACCTCTCTACACTTTAGCTTAAAAAAGGACCACCAGGGAGCCCCAAGTCCACTACCTTGCCTGGTGCCCCATTATATCTTAATCCATCTCTTCCCTAAGTGGTTGAGATAGAAGCAGAGAAAAACAAAGCACATTGTAAAAAAGGAGAGAGAGAGCAACAGGGGCCCTTATTCAATTCACCTTCAGTTCCATCTTTTTCATAGGAGATATTTTCACAACTTATCAATACAATGCCTTTTAAACCACCAGCAAGCAAGAACATTTTAAAGATAATTTGACAGTACTTTGTCACCTACTTTTTGGTACTTTTTCAATTGCAGAGGCATACATGAATTTAAGGGGTCAGGAAATTTGGGCACAGGGTAAAGCCAAATAATATCTCACACTGCACCTGAAATAGTCCCGGAGGGGTTAAAGGATACCCGAGGTGACAAGTGACATGATGCGATAGACATGGGTATGTACAGTGCATAGCACACAAATAACTATGCTGTGTTCCTTTTTTTTTTCTTTCTCTGTCTGAAAGAGTTTAACATCAGGTACAGTATGTAAGTTGCAGTTCCTGTCTAAATAAGGACTGCGTCCGACTACAGTGTGACTCTCACTGATAAGAAATTACAACCATAAAATACTTTCCTAGCAGAAAATGGCTTCTGAGAGCAGGAAAGAGATAGAAAAGGGTCAATGGTTCATAGATTTTAGCTCTGACATACTTCAATGAATGTGTCATTGAGCAAAAACAATAAAACAGTAAAAACTTAAAAAGTAGATTTAAATATAAAATACAACTGTGGATTATCTTAAAAAGTCATTTTAGGAGATGGGGGATAAATACAATTGTTAATCTCATTAGTTTATTTTCACCTTGGGTGTCCTTTAAATATTCTCCAGGCTGCTGTGGACTCTGAGGTAACATGCAATTCTGCTTCCAGCTATTGCTGACAGCCTATTTATCCTGTCTGTTCTTTATTGTAAATTGTGTGCTTACCTCAAGACGGTACCCAAATTACTAATATTCCACAAAAAGAGAACCCTAATAGGGCAAACTCAATATCAGCACCCTTTTGGGTAACCTGAATAAACATCACAATAATTACAGTCCATCGTATAAGTGATCAAAAAATAATGTTACATTTATTAGGGACATGTCCCATAAAAACAATTAAAAACAGTAACAATAAAATCTCCCTGTTTGCTGAAGATAAACAGCACCCTTCTAAAAAGTGCATTGTACATAATATAGATCGGAGGTGCCCACACTTTTTCGGCTTGTTAGCTACTTTAAAAAATTAGTAAGGCAAAATGATCTACCTCAATGGCTAATTCAATTTTCACTGGGGAGCCAATATAAACCGTGTGTAATGGAAATGGGCCCTAAGGGCCTGTTCATACTTGCTGCGTTTGTAGAACGCGAATAAATTCAAAGAAACGCAAGTTAAAAAACGCATGCGTTTTTCTTGCGTTTGAATGCGTTTTCTATTGCGTTTTGCACAAACACGTGACCCAGGGGAAAAAAAAGAATTATGGGAACCGCAGAGGAAAACGGACGCTAAAAACGCAATAGTAGGCGTTTTTGATACGCGTCCATAGACTTTCATTGCGTCCGTTTCTATGCGTATCGCACAGAACTGCGTGCAGCAATGCGGATGAGAAACGTATGCGTCTCATACGCATACATGTGAACTAGCCCATTCAAAAGCATTAGGAGCCGTTTCTATGCGTTTTTGGTACCAGTACGCGTTCCCTGAAAACGGCTAGGAACGCATATAGTCTGAACAGGCCCTAACCGCCAAACAATCCGTTCTAATCAAGCAGAAGGTGCTTAAAGCGGATCCGAGATGAAAAACTAACTATAACAAGTAACTTGTCTATATATATTATCTAAAGTTTAGATCTAGCTGCAAACAACTTCAATAAAATATGATTATTTCTTCCTGTGATACAATGACAGCAGGCATGTTGTTTGTAAACATTACAAACAGGCAAGCTTATCTGCATCTTCTGTGGAAAAAAACCTAATCCCCCCTCCTCCTCCCTCCTCCCCTCTGCCTCTGAAATCTCTGTCTAGTAATATTTCCCCCTCCTCCTGCCCAGACTGAGCTCCCATGAGCCCTTGCTACTGCCAAGGCTCTCTGAAAAACTGTGGGCGAGGCTTGTTTAGTTTATAGGGAATTAGAGTATTAAAACAAAAACAAAAAAGTATTTGGCTTGAAGAATGACTTATAAACAATAGGAAAGGAACACAATTATGCAATGAGTAAAAGTTCATCTCGGATCCACTTTAATAGAATAACAACAGAGGTTAGGTAAGGTAACCAGGATCCAGCATGGAGGATCACTAATGTTGTTGGCAATTACATCCTGGAACATCTGTACTTACACTAGTTTTTTTCACCTGAGACAATCATAACCAATTCTCTAACATGAAGATCTACTGTGTGCGCATGGGTTTAGAATGTTACCTTAGCTAACAAGGTTGGCTCACTGTGCAGCGAGTCAAAGAAAAACCACAAGATATTACCGAGCTGCAGTGCAAATTGATGATATCACAAGCAAGATGGCAGCAAGGCAAAAAAAAGTCAGCAGTAATGACATACTGGAGAGCCATATTTATGGAAACACGCTTAATTTGGAAAATACATTATTATTACCAGTATTTAGTATTTATAAAGCGCTGACATTTTCCGCAGCACTGTACAGAGTATATGTCTTGTCACTTAACTATAGCTCAGAGGAGCTCACAATCTAATCCCTACCATAGTCATATGTCTATGTATGTATCGTGTAATGCAGGGGTCCCCAACCACTGGGCCGCGGCCCACTGCCGGTCCGTTGGCAGTTTCCTACCGGGCCGTGTCTGGCCTCTCGCCCCTCCCCCCCGCGGCCGCTTCTTTCCTTATAGTCCCCCAGGCGCCGCTCTCCTCTTATCTGCATCCTGTATTACAGCATCGCGTATTGCGGCTGCTGTAAGGAGGGAAGGAAGCGCGGCAGCGGTTCCCACGGTAACGGCGATGCATATCGCCGCTACAGAAAGCTGCTGCCGCGCTTCCTTCCCTCCTTATAGCAGCCGCAGTACGCGATGCTGTAATACAGGATGCAGATAAGAGGAGAGCGGCGCCTGGGGGACTATAAGAAGGAAAGAAGCGGCCTCCGCTCATAAGGTAACAGGAGCGGCGGCCGTGGGGGGGAGTGAGGCACTACCTACACACCCACCCATACTAGTGCGCTACACTGGGCACTATACTAGCCATACTGGGGCACTATACTAGCCATACTGGGGCACTATACTAGCCATACTGGGGCACTATACTAGCCATACTGGGCACTATACTAGCCATACTGGGGCACTATACTAGCCATATGGGCACTATACTAGCTATACTGGGGCACTATACTAGCTATACTGGGGCAATATACTAGCTATACTGGGGTAACTATACTAGCTATACTGGGGCACTATACTGGCTATACTGGGCACTATACTGGCTATACTGGGCACTATACTAGCTATACTGGGCACTGTACTAGCTATACTGGGCACTATACTAGCCATACTGGGGCAACTATACTAGCCATACTGGGGCAACTAAACTAGCCATACTGGGGCACTATACTAGCCATACTGGGGCACTATACTGGCTATACTGGGGTACTATACTAGCTATACTGGGGCAATATACTAGCTATACTGGGGTAACTATACTAGCTATACTGGAGCACTATACTGGCTATACTGGGCACTATACTAGCTATACTGGGCACTATACTAGCTATACGGGGCACTATACTAGCTATACTGGGGCACTATACTAGCTATACTGGGGTAACTATACTAGCCATACCGGGGCAACTAAACTAGCCATACTGGGGCAACTAAACTCCCTATCTCCCTATACCGGAGCAACACCCCCCCCCCCAACCCGCTGCGCATGACACTTTCCACTAGGTCGCGCACCGCCGACCCCCCCCCCCCCCCGGAGAAAAATGTGGTCAGAAAGCGGTCCCCGGGCCGGAAAAGGTTGGGGACCCCTGGTGTAGTGTATGTATCACAGTCTATGGCCAATTTAGGTGGAAACCAATTAACTTATCTGTATGTTTTTGGGATGTGGAAGGAAACCGAAGTGTGGAGGAAACCCATGCAGACACAGGGTGAACATACAAATTCCCTGTAGATAGTGCCCTCAGCCCTGGCTGGGCTTTGATCCAGCGACCAAGCGGTGCAAGGTGAGAGTGCTAAGTACTACGCCACCATGCTGCCCAACATGAATTAGAAGTGATCAAATTAACATATATAAATACATCTGAGAGATATAAAAAAAACTGTACAAACTAGTCTGTTATCCCTTGGGCTGTACAAAAATACAAGATAAGATGAACTGTGTATGGAGGAAAGGCATTTTTAACCATCTGTTTAGAAAATGGATTTATTAAGATGCAAAATATCTTACCACACAAAGTAGTTATAGCAAATTCAATACTTGCATTTAAAAGGAGCTTGGATGCTCTCCTTAGTTTGAAGAACTATGATAACTAGGTGTCAGAAGACAATACCTTGATGCAGTCATGGATTCAGTTTTTCCTTGTGGTTTTTCTTTTGTCTGGATTAAAGTATAGTGAAGTTCAAGATGTTTAACTTGATGGTCACATCATTTCTGATTTCTTGTGTGCCAAGCATGTTTATCACACAGAGGTGTTACATTTTTTTGACGCTAATCTCCGAAGAGGCCGTCAGTGTAGACGGCGAAACATGTCAGATATAACAGCGTCTGACGCCATCTGCCACACCCTTTAACCATCCACCCGGACCATCTGGAACTTACTACCATCTCCAATCCGCATATCAGCGGTGTGGTAACTATGAATTGAGAACCTTGCATCTTTGCTGTTGGCTGCATCTAACCATACTGCATGTGGATACTAACTGATCATTGTGCATGAGCTCTGCATTAACATCACTGAATGCCACTTATGACTGCTGTACTGAGGATATCAATTGCCAGCCTTTTCATCATATCTGCATGGCTTTACATCTTCGCTTTGCTACAGCTGACCTATATTGATCTATATGCTCTATACCCTAAGCTACTGTTTTGATGCATAGCATGAAGTATTAACTGGAGATCTGTCTATGTGACATTGGGGACTGCGATTTAATCCAATTATCTAACCCAGCCAATGGACACAGACGCTGTATATGACTGCGATTGAGTCTACCTGATTAACATCTCTTGTTACTCATAAAACTACAGACATTGCTTGGATAGCCATGGATTTAATTTAAAATACAAGGAGCTGGATGTACGCATTCCCTGGCTTACTAACCACCTCAGTACATACATCCATAGTCCAACAGTGCTATATCCAACTTCAAGTGTCTCTCTCAATTTGGGAAGTTCACAGAACTGAGTTCCATATATAAGTAGTTCTGGTTGTATCCTGGTGCATATTTTCTTGGAGGACTGCAGCCTCCAAGAGACTAAGTTGTGGGTGTTGGGCAGTTGGCCTTTTCTTCAGGGCTTTTTTCCCTGTTTTAATATTGTCTATGTGGTGTACGTCATATATGTTTTAAGGATTTGTACATGTGGGTTTTTGTATAGCAATTTTTTCTACATTAAAATATTCTAGCATGCACCCAAGAGTCAGTGGCCCTTTATATATTTTTGCTATTTATCTTTGCTGACAAGGTGCATGTAAGATATTACATTGGGATTCATTCATATCATCCTTGGTATATAATCAGTGTTGGTGTTGGGTCACCAACACATTAATAGGTTATTTGCTACCTAGGTGTCCTTTTTTCTTGTTCTTATACATTTTTTTGAAGCATGCATTAAGGACAGGTTTGCCTTAACAACAGCAGTTCACAGGCAAGAACTAAAAGAGCCACCAAATTCCTACCGTGAGTATGATCTGAAAGTTCACTGCTTGTAGAGAATTATTAGAACTAAATATCGGCAGTTACACTTGGCAACACTGTTACAGTCTTCAAGTTCACACTGTACACATGTGGGTTAATTTTTCTCTTTTTCATTTGGAGCTTCTTTACAACTAGGACAAAACACAGGGAAGCTTTCACTTAAGAAATGTGAGATAATAGCGTTGACCTTTTTCTTGAAAAGTCACCTGAAAATTCTTAAGAAATGAAGAAACTGTGCCTTTATATTCAGGTGTCCTATCTCTAAATGGAATCTCTCTAAAGAACTTAATTTCCTTCTGTATTACAGTACATCCATTCTATAGACTTTCCTATCTCTCTCAAGGATTACATTTTCATTGTTACTATTATTGAAATTCTTTGACTTATGCTGCTGTCTTAAACATATTACGGATAGAACATTTGAACTGACTGATATATTGTGCACATACTTGACATCTGTCATGAGAAGTGTTCTCTATACAATGGGACAGATGCACTCGCTGCTCTAAATGAAATGAGTGGCCAAGTGTTTGATATTACTCAGTATGCACTGGAAAGATCTAAGAAACTGATTACTCTGTGATGAGAATTGTAATTCTCTGTGCTGAATAGTAATCTCTCTATAGGGCTGCCTGCAGTATGAAAACACGAAGAAGTATTAGGCACCATTAACCTCACTGTTCCATTAACCTCCACCACCAGAGTAACTTCTCCTGCTGACAGATCTGTACGCCCAAGGTTCTCAGTCTATAAATCAAACACAAGGAGGACAGAAACTGTATAACTCATCAGCCTTTTGGGAAAAGTGAAATACAAGCCGGAAAACTGAAATATAAAAGGTCTTGTGAGATTAGAATATTTTGACAGATCAGTGTAAGGACCTATGTTAATCATGTCTTATTCGTGTGAGCTGAGAATATCAAAGAATTGCAATCTATTATCGCAGACTAAGACATATATGCTGCCTTACACTACACTGACATTTTATACGTCTGTGAGAGATGTGAACTGGTTATCTAACTTTGTAGAAAAGAATTAGTAACTGGGCACCTTGACTCTCAGGGCCATTTTCTAGTTTCCAAAGATTTTTCTAGAGAGAAAACATAAGTAGATACTAGCAGTAGGCTATTTCCTGTAGAGGACAAACAGGGGTAGCTGATTAATATAAAACAGAAACAATATGAGGTATAGAAGCATAGTATTAGGTATAACATTAACTGCCTGAGCGCGGTACTTGTGCATTACATATATAATGGAACTCATATATGGATTTATGGAAGGAGAAAGTGCTTAGTAGCTAAGATAGCAACAACCCTGATGACACGGTGAATGGTTTATGTCTCAGACATTTTGAACAGTTTGAAGACAAAGGCCACCCCTAATCTCAATCCAGGGCTCCCAGTTTACCGTGAATTGGGTTATTGTATCTTGAATAAGTGCATTAAGACGTTCACAGGTCATAACATGGTCAATTTTAGTTTCTAAGGCTGGCAAGAATAAAGAGAGATTTAGCCATTGAGAAGCAATATAAGTTTTAGCAGTAAGTAGAATAAATTGGAGAAGCCTATGCTGGGGATTTTTTTTTTTATTCGGGTGGCTTAAGGCCCAGCAAATAGACCTTTGGATCCTTATGGATTCTAGGTGTGAATAGTTGAACTATAAGGTGTCTTAATCTACACCAGAACCTAGAGACAACCTGACCACCAGATATGATAGGTCATGCCCACAGAATTGCAGTCCTGGAAACATAGTGAAGAGCAGCAAGGTTCTATTTTATGCTTAAAAATTGTAATGGCAGTTGTAGCGCTCAAATTAACTTTAATATTAGGCTGCAAGATATAAAAGGGGTTAAGCTCTCCACCCCTACGTTAAGAAAATGTATATAAAAAACAATACCTGCGCCAGAACACAGTGAAATACTGTATTGTTTTATTTAAGACCAATCAGTTAAAATATGTCAACATTCACCTAATAAATACCATTAAAGGAAGAATGACATCTAAAAGTTAAGCAGAATCACAACGACACTCCCACCAATACACTCTACCCTATATGATTCCACACTCTGGCGTTTTCTATCTGCCGATAATGCTCTATCAGGATATCCAAGAATATTCTCATTAGTGGATCACATTAATAATTCACAATCCTCTTATAGGTATAGCCGATTTCTTCAGCAGTATGCTCTGTATGATGAATCGCATTCCACAGTCACTAATATTCATCCGTTATATTCAATGAAATTTGCAACAGTAGATAGCTGCAAAAGAAAAGGTCAATAAAAACATTAATATTCGCGGGGGTGCACTTCGCCGCAACTCACTTTTCCGTATTGGTCCAGAAGAGGGGAGAGAATAATGGAGTCCTTGAAGTTAATGTTCCTCAGTTCTTCCAGCGGTAGTGAGTCTCGGCCGAAGACTCACTCGTGTATTCTCACGGCTTCCGCCGGTTTCCACAGTCCGGACCCAAACAGATTGGCAGACCTCCGGCGTACTCTACCGGATGTTCAGGTGACGTCACCACTCACAAAAGCCAATCAGCTGACATGTTTCGGTAGGCACGCCTACCTTCCTCAGGGCTACTTCTCATTGGGTCAGTCTCTTCTTATACACACTCCTTCTCTCCACCCCATCTCCATTTCCGTAACTCGTATCTGTTCTTTACATGGCTGTAGCAATTCAGCATCTTAGTCTCTTACGGATCTCCGCTCCGCCTCTTTGCATATCTTCAGCTCTTATTCAAATGCAAATAACTCCACATCCAAATTTAACCCATTCGGGGCTAAACTATTCAAAGTGTATATCCACTTCGTTTCTGTTCTGGACATCTTTTTAATAAAATCTCCTCCTCTGCACTCTTTGCTTACATTTTGAATAGCAAAAACCTAAAAGTTTGTAAACTGCCCCCATGCACGTCAAAAAAATGTTTACTTAGGGGATATTTCTTGTTCTTACTTTTTATGTTATTAATATGTTCCCCTATCCTTGATAACAGTTTCCTTTTGGTCCTTCCTACGTATTGTTTCTTACAACCGCATTCTATCACATAAATCACTCCAGTGTTGGTACAATTTAAGCTGCCCATTATATCAAATTCCTCATTGGTGGCTGTGGATGTAAAACTCGTAATCGGAGCTTCATATTTAGTATTTCGACAGGGCATGCAAAACCCGCATCTCTTAAAGGATCCTTGTTTCTTTTTTTGCTCATTTTTGCAGTCCACAACTGTAGGTGCGATCATACTTTTAATATTAGAAGCTTTTTTAAAAATGAATTTTGGTTTTTCCGTTAAAATACCACTTAGGGTCTTATCTTGTTGCAATATACTGTATGCCAATATCTTTCCACTATATTGCGTATAGATTTTGTCTGTTGGTTATACTGCATTTTTATACAGAGTGGTGGAATCTCTTTATTTTTATTTTTCTCAATCAATAAACTCTCTCTAGGACAGATCTTAACCGTCTCAACTACACGTTCCAGTTCACAGGCATCATAATTTTTTTCTAAAAATCTCTTTCTCAAGATCTCTGCCTGCTCTTCATAATCTGTCAATTCTGTACAGTTTCTTCTCACTCGAGTAAACTGATTTCTTGGAATGTTGATTAGCCATTTCAATAGATGACAACTGTCTAGAAAAATATAGCTATTAGTGTCTACCTTCTTAAAATATGTCCTTGTTTTAACTGTGGCATTCTCTATAAAAATATTCAAATCACTCACTATATTCACAAATAAAAGTCAAATTATATTCACTTTTAATATTCAACCAGTCAAAAAATATTTTTAATTTTTCTTCTCCTCCTTTCCATATAAACAATGTATCATCAATAAAACATTTCCATAGGACGAGGTCCGCCCCGGGGCCCTCAGGTCCCCCCAAAATAAATTCCTCCCAATAAGTCATAAATAAATTAGCGAACCCCGGAGCGAACCTCGTCCCCATGGCTGTCCCAACCTTCTGTAGATAATATTTGGAATCATAATAAAAAAAATTATGTGACAATATAAACATAATAGCTTCCTTTATAAAATCAATCTGTTGGTCTGCTAGATCCGTGACCTTTCTTAAGAAGTATTCTACTGCCTGTACCCCCATTTTATGATCAATAATAGTATACAGGGAACTAATGTCTGCCACACATAACAGATATCCCTCCTTCCAATCAAATTGGTTCAATGTACGTAAAATATGCCCAGTGTCCCTAACATAAGACCGTGTTTGAGTTACTGCTTTTTGGAGAAAATTATCTATATATTCAGACAAATTTGAAGTTAGTGACCCAATCCCGGATGATTTGAATATTTTTATAGAGAATGCCACAGTTAAAACAAGGACATATTTTAAGAAGGTAGACACTAATAGCTATATTTTTCTAGACAGTTGTCATCTATTGAAATGGCTAATCAACATTCCAAGAAATCAGTTTACTCGAGTGAGAAGAAACTGTACAGAATTGACAGATTATGAAGAGCAGGCAGAGATCTTGAGAAAGAGATTTTTAGAAAAAAAATTATGATGCCTGTGAACTGGAACGTGTAGTTGAGACGGTTAAGATCTGTCCTAGAAAGAGTTTATTGATTGAGAAAAATAAAAATAAAGAGATTCCACCACTCTGTATAAAAATGCAGTATAACCAACAGACAAAATCTATACGCAATATAGTGGAAAGATATTGGCATACAGTATATTGCAACAAGATAAGACCCTAAATGGTATTTTAACGGAAAAACCAAAATTCATTTTTAAAAAAGCTTCTAATATTAAAAGTATGATCGCACCTACAGTTGTGGACTGCAAAAATGAGCAAAAAAAGAAACAAGGATCCTTTAAGAGATGCGGGTTTTGCATGCCCTGTCGAAATGCTAAATATGAAGCTCCGATTACGAGTTTTACATCCACAGCCACCAATGAGGAATTTGATATAATGGGCAGCTTAAATTGTACCAACACTGGAGTGATTTATGTGATAGAATGCGGTTGTAAGAAACAATACGTAGGAAGGACCAAAAGGAAACTGTTATCAAGGATATATTAATAACATAAAAAGTAAGAACAAGAAATATCCCCTAAGTAAACATTTTTTTGAAGTGCATGGGGGCAGTTTACAAACTTTTAGGTTTTTGCTATTCAAAATGTAAGCAAAGAGTGCAGAGGAGGAGATTTTATTAAAAAGATGTCCAGAACAGAAACGAAGTGGATATACACTTTGAATAGTTTAGCCCCGAATGGGTTAAATTTGGATGTGGAGTTATTTGCATTTGAATAAGAGCTGAAGATATGCAAAGAGGCGGAGCGGAGATCCGTAGGAGACTAAGATGCTGAGTTGCTACAGCCATGTAAAGAACAGATACGAGTTACGGAAATGGAGATGGGGTGGAGAGAAG
Source organism: Hyperolius riggenbachi (assembly GCF_040937935.1). Lineage (NCBI taxonomy): Eukaryota > Metazoa > Chordata > Amphibia > Anura > Hyperoliidae > Hyperolius > Hyperolius riggenbachi. The sequence goes on along the minus strand of NC_090647.1, from coordinate 315,144,581 downwards.
GAGTGTGTATAAGAAGAGACTGACCCAATGAGAAGTAGCCCTGAGGAAGGTAGGCGTGCCTACCGAAACATGTCGGCTGATTGGCTTTTGTGAGTGGTGACGTCACCCGAACATCCGGTAGAGTACGCCGGAGGTCTGCCAATCTGTTTGGGTCCGGACTGTGGAAACCGGCGGAAGCCGTGAGAATACACGAGTGAGTCTTCGGCCGAGACTCACTACCGCTGGAAGAACTGAGGAACATTAACTTCAAGGACTCCATTATTCTCTCCCCTCTCCTGGACCAATATGGAAAAGTGAGTTGCGGCGAGGTGCACCTCCGCGAATATTAATGTTTTTATTGACCTTTTTTGGAGCGATCTACTGTTACAAATTTCATTGAATATAACGGATGAATATTAGTGACTGTGGAATGCGATTCATCATACAGAGCATACTGCTGAAGAAATCGGCTATACCTATAAGAGGATTGTGAATTATTAATGTGATCCACTAATGAGAATATTCTTGGATATCCTGATAGAGCATTATCGGCAGATAGAAAACGCCAGAGTGTGGAATCATATAGGGTAGAGTGTATTGGTGGGAGTGTCGTTGTGATTCTGCTTAACTTTTAGGTGTCATTCTTCCTTTAATGGTATTTATTAGGTGAATGTTGACATATTTTAACTGATTGGTCTTAAATAAAACAATACAGTATTTCACTGTGTTCTGGCGCAGGTATTGTTTTTTATATACATTTTTTATATACGTTCTATTTTATGCATTCTAACGGGGTCCAAGTAGGACCTATGGAGCAGTCTGAGAGAGAGAGTGTCAGAAACGCTGTTGCTTCCTCCTTCACCTGCTGGTGTCATCACAAGTCACCAGCAGGTGGCTCTGTTTGCTTTTCATGGTTGCCTGCAGTTAACAGGCTCACCACTAGATGGAGTATCATGGGTTACACATGTCTCTGTTCCACAGGTGTCCGGGCAGGCTGCCAGCTCCTATTTAAGCTGGCCACTCCCTTCACACTATGCAGATCCTCGTGTCAGTGTGACTACTGCTTGTTGGTCCACTCTCTTGCTCTGCTCTGTGTTTCCCCTTTGTCTGACTGCCTTGGTAAGCCTCTGGTTTACATCCTATCTTGCCTTGCTCTGTGATTCCACTCTGCCTGTCTGTGTGAGCCTTTGGCTTGCGTCCTATTCTGCCCTGCTCTATTGCTCCTCTGTGTCCCAGATTAGCTAGAGTGTATTCATGTATGGACAGTGGCGAAGCTAAAGAGCTGTGGGCCCCGGTGCAAGTTTTACATGGGGCCCCCCCAAGCACTCTATACATAACAATTGATACGGCGCACCAAAACCTGCCAAGGACAACCCCAGTGTCAGAGGTGCAAGAAGGGGTTGGGGAACAGTGGGTTAAGGATTACTACTATTCAAAGCATCTATAGAAGTGATTATTACCAGCACAGGACCAATAGAGAGCTAATACTGTGATAGAGGGTGGACCCTTCGGGGCCCCTCTGGCCCAAGGGCCCCGATGCGGTCGCTACCTCTGCACCCCCTATTGCTACGCCCCTGTCTTGTAGGGGTTCTGATCTTAGTGTATATTGACCCTGGACTGTGTTTGATATCGATTCTGCTTGATGATTCTGTACTGCAATTGTTATATTTGTATATATGTATATAGCACTGTTCATATTAAACACTAATTCATTGCATATCTGTGTCCTGACCTTTTGTATATGCTACTAAATGTGATCAGCAAATACCCTGCTAGCAGGAGTCGTGACAGTAGGATCTGCCAGTACATTGATCACTGTGGCTATACAAAGGGTTCTGATAGTATCCTGTGTGCTGACTCCAGAGAATGGATCCCACTCAGGCGTATTTATATGTGCGCCTGGCTGAAAACCACAAGGCTTGTTGTCGGAAAGTATTCTCTGGACACTATAGAGACCAATTGCATGAGCTATTTATTCTTATGCATAGTCATGTGGAGCAAGGAGTGTTTCGCATGGAGGAGGTCCGACCGTTGTTTGAGATATGGAGTGATTTGTTGTTCTCTGTACCTATTCCTGATGACTATGCACTCCCTTTTGATCAGGATGATATAGAACTTAAAGATGAAACCTTTGCCCAGAAAATTAATCCCAATCAGGTGGATTCATATGTGCGCCTGGCTAAGGAGCATAAAACTACGTGTCAGATCATGTTTTCTGAATACTCTAAAGACCAATTAAGTGAGTTGTATGAGCTTGTGCAAGATTTTGTTGAGCAAGGAATATTTTGCATGGAGGAAGTTCAACCGTTGTTGGATATTTGGACTGATCTGATTTTGTTTGGTCCCAGTATCCAAAATTATGTACCTCCTTTTGATCAGGATGATATAGTTTGTTTGCTGCGTTGGCTGAAGGATGATCAAGCTGAATTCTTTGAGTATTATTGTGATGAGACCAGAGAGGTAGTACTAGAATGTGTGGAAGATGTGAAGTACCTTGTCGATATAGGAGTTTGTGTGTATGAAGAAGTTTCTCCTTTGCTGACAGCTTGGTATAAGATTCGTTTTCTCTTGCGTCCTGTTTTACTGGACTCTCAATCTTCCTCTTCTGTTTCTCACTCCTTGTCCTCAGCAGCAGTATGTCCATTAGTTTCTAAGCCAGTAAATGTAGCTGTTCCAGTTTCAAAATCCTCTCGCAGAGCAAAGTCTAAAAAGAAGAGGTTCTTTCCTACCGCTTCTATACAGCATTTGTCGCCTGTTCATACTGTACTTCCAACGTCGACTGTGGTTGTTCCAGCCATTTCTACTTCAACTGCTGCCTGTACTTTGATCCAATCTGTGACCAACCAGCCTGCTAAAGACGGGGTAATACTTCAGCTTGCAGACAATTTACGTGTGAAAAATTGCAATCTTGTTCAACCTGCAAATGGCCAGCATGCTACAGACTGTGTAACAATTCAGTTAACCAATATGCAGGGGACTATGGTAATGTTCAGCCTGTGACCAATACACATGCAATTTCATGCAACTCTGATCAATCTACAACCAATCAACATGTTACAAACTGTATTCCACTCCAGTCTGCAACCAATCTGCTTACAAATGATGGTAATAATGATCTGTCTGCCAAGAACTCGCATGCAGTTTCATGCAATCTAGATCAATCTGCAACCAGTCAGCATGTTGTAAACTCTGCTTCAATTTTGTTTGAAATTGATCAGCATACAAATGTTTCCAAAGAAAATCATTCTGCAACCAGTTTGCATACAATGCCATGTAATCTGAATCAATCTGCAACCAATCTGTGTAGCAAAAATTGTGTTTCTGTTCAGTCTGCAACTAATCAACATATAAATGTTTCCAAAAATAATCGCTCTGAAATCAGTTCACATGCAATATCATGCAATTCAAATCAATCTGCAACCAATCTGTGTAACAAAAATGGAGTTTCTGTTCAGTCTGCAACTAATCAGCATATTTTTTCTAAGGATAATTATTCTGGAACTAATTCACACGCAATGTTATGTAATTCAAATCAGTCTGCAACCAGTCTCTATGCAAAAAAATTGTACACCAATTCAGTCTGCAATCGATCCGCATACAGACGTTTACAAAGATGATCGCTTTGAAACCAGTTCTCATGCAATGTCATACAATTCAAACCAACTTGCAACCAATTTGTGTTCTAAAAATTGTGTTTCTGTTCAGTCTGCAGCTAATCATCATATTAATGTTTTCAAAGAAAATCACTCTGGAACCTGTTCACATGCAATGTTATGTAATTCAGATCAGTCTGCAACCAGTTTGAATGCTAAAAATTGTACACCAATTCAGTCTTCAATTAATCAGCATACTGACGTTGACAAAGATGAGCACTTTGAAACCAGTTCACATACAATGTCATACAATTCAAACCAATCTGCAGCCGATTTGTGCTTTGTAAGTTGTGCATCAGTTCAGCCTGAAGTTAACCAACATGTAATAAACTGCTCTACATTCCAGCTTGCAATCAGTTTGTATACAATAAATCGTGCTTTGATTCAGTCTCCAGTCAGTCAACATGATATGCATGGTACTTTTCTCCAGTTTGCAACCAGTGAGTGTGCAACAGGTTGTGTTTTAAGTCCACCTACAGCTGATCGGATAAACTTCCAAGTTTTTTATTCAGACAATGTGACAATGTTCCATTCAAACGACCAACGATTCGTTTCGGGGCCCCGTGGGGTCCCCTTTGTCAAGGCAACACGGTCAAAGGGGACCCCACGGGGCCCCGAAATGAATCGTTGGTCGTTTGAATGGAACATTGTCACATTGTCTGAATAAAAAACTTGGAAGTTTATCCTGTGAGTGTGCGGACCCTTTTGGATTTGATTGCTTGATGACTTAGATGCAGGGCCGGGCCGAGGCATAGGCTGGAGAGGCTCCAGCCTCAGGGCGCAGTGTAGGAGGGGGCGCACAATTCATTCAGCTGTCATTCAATTGTGTTTGAAGCAGAAAGAAATAAGAAAAGGAGATACATGGAAGTGACTACAAGCCAGATAACTAGAGATTAAGGTGTTGGGGACCCTGGGGTGCCTCTTAGTCTAATAGCAATCAGTGTGTGACGGCTGGGGTGGAGGGATGGAGGGGCGCACTTTGATGTCTCAGCCTTGGGTGCTGGAGGACCTTGTCCCGGCTCTGCTTAGATGGGTCTCTGCACCTCGATCGAGTGGTGTGCAATCTTCTATCGATTTACACCTACAGCTGATGGTGTATGGTCTCAGTCTTTCAGAGAGATGTTTGTTTTAGCACAACTACTTCAGCTCCTGCCAATAGTTCTGGCTCAACCATCTCAAATTCTTCCTGCTGTTCCTGTTCAGTCGTTACAAGCCTTGCCAGCTGTGCCAGAGCCATCATTGCAGACCTTACCAAATGCCCTTGCACAATCACCACAAGTCTTGTCAGTAGTTCCAGATCAGTTATTGCAAAACTTGTCTGCTGTTTCAATCTCCTCACTGCAAACTGTTCTTGATCAGTTATCACAAATTTTGCCAGCAGCTTCTGCACAACTGCCATTGGAAACTTTGTTAGCCATACTTTTGGGTACTGTGTGCACTTCTGCTATATCACCAGAGACTTTGTGCATGCCCATTGTACCCTCAGAGACTTTGAGCATGCCTGTGATACCCTCAGAGACTTTGAGCATGCCTGTGGTACCCTCAGAGACTTTGTGCATGCCTGTGGTACTCTCAGAGACTTTGTGCATGCCTATGGTACCCTCAGAGACTTTCTGCATGCCTGTTGTGCCCTCAAAGACTTTGAGCACACCTGCTATACCCGCAGAGACTTTATGCACATCTGTTATGCCCTCAGAAACTGTGTGCATACTTGTTATGTCCTTAGAGACAGGGTGCATGCCAGTGTTGTTCCCAGAGACTTTTTGCATTCTTTCTAGGTACCCAGAAACTGTGTACATCCTTTCTGTACATTCAAAGACTTTGTGTATTCCTGCCATTTATCAGGTGATTTTGTTAAATTTTTCCATGTACCCAGAGAATTTTTGCATTTTTGCCATGTATACAGAGACTATGTGCTTCCCTGTCATTTACCCAGAAAAAATGTTCATTTTTGTTCAGCAGGTTGTTGCTTCCAGTCAGCCTTTTTTCCCATTTGTTGCCTACAGAATACAGCTGTCTGAAGATTGCTTTGGGTATACTGGGGTTTTGCTTATTGGGGTCCTCGTTTCTTGTTTTTGGAACAGAGCCATGTTTCTTGCCAGCACTATCAGCAAGCTGCTGGAGCCACCTAACTCTCTCTGGATGTTTTTGATCTGCACGAGCTCTCTTTTGCTTAGTCATGTCCCTGTGTTACAGAACATTTGCTATTATGGTTTCCGCAGTCTTGGTGATCTTTCGGAACTGGGGCAAGCCTGTTCTAGGTTTCTCTCTCTTTCGGAGGAATTCGCCTTACTCGGAGATACTGGAAAGCACCCTGATGGGGTTGCCAGTGTCTTTGGGGAACCTGCATTGATACCTGTTGGCGAATGCTGTCTGGGTCAAGGCATCACTTGCAGTTTGTGGGTTTTCGGTCCAGTGCTCAAATGTGCAGTCATTAATTCCGGTGTCCTGGGGCTCTCGTTGGCAGCTGAGACGGTTGGTTATCGAAGTGGCTCAGGGGACCCTGGTGGTGGAATTCCTAGTTTTATTCAGAGTGACCCTTGGATTGGCTTGCTCCTCTCTGGATTCTACCTGGGGGGGCAGGTAACATTTTGGAGCATCCGGAGCCTGCTCTTGAAAGGGGGGGTAATGTCAGAAACGCTGTTGCTTCCTCCTTCACCTGCTGGTGTCATCACAAGTCACCAGCAGTTGGCTCTGTTTGCTTTTCATGGTTGCCTGCAGTTAACAGGCTCACCACTAGATGGAGTATCATGGGTTACACATGTCTCTGTTCCACAGGTGTCCGGGCAGGCTGCCAGCTCCTATTTAAGCTGGCCACTCCCTTCACACTATGCAGATCCTCGTGTCAGTGTGACTACTGCTTGTTGGTCCACTCTCTTGCTCTGCTCTGTGTTTCCCCTTTGTCTGACTGCCTGGGTAAGCCTCTGGCTTACATCCTATCTTGCCTTGCTCTGTGATTCCAGTCTGCCTGTCTGTGTGAGCCTTTGGCTTGCGTCCTATTCTGCCCTGCTCTATTGCTCCTCTGTGTCCCAGATTAGCTAGAGTGTATTCATGTATGGATCTTGTAGGGGTTCTGATCTTAGTGTATATTGACCCTGGACTGTGTTTGATATTGATTCTGCTTGATGATTCTGTACTGCGATTGTTATATTTGTATATATGTATATAGCACTGTTCATATTAAACACTAATTCATTGCATATCTGTGTCCTGACCTTTTGTATATGCTACTAAATGTGATCAGCAAATACCCTGCTAGCAGGAGTCGTGACAGAGAGTTCTCCAAAATAGAAGTCTGAAGGCTCCCTCTGATAAAGATATCCAGACATTGAGACCATTGTTCAGTGGTTAAGGTAGAATGAAGATCATTTTCCCAGAAACCCATATAAGGAAGTTTGTAATCAGGGGAAAGTTGATTAAAGTGGGTGTACAACATGGACAAAATCCCCTTTCTCAAAGGGTCTATAAGACACATATTTTCGAACGGTGTCTGTGGGACATCCTGCCCAAGTTTTGCTACAGTTAGAGATGCCCCGAACGGTTTGCCGATGAACGGGAACCGGCGAACTTCCGTGGTTCGCGATCGCGGAGAACCGCAAACTTTTTCGGAAGTTCGATCTGCCTTTATACTACATCATTAGGGTCAACATTGACCCTCGACATCACAGTCAGCAGGCACATTGTAGCCAATCAGACTACACTCCCTCCTGGAGCCCCCCCCCCCCTTATAAAAGGCAGGCAGCATCAGGCATTTCACTCACTTGTGTGCCTGCAGTAATTAGAGAAGGGAGAGCTGCTGCAGAGAGAGATATAGGGAAAGCTTAGTTAGGCTCTTGTAGGCTTGTTAGGTTGCTCTTTCTTGCTGATACTTATTGCTAAAAAAGCACCCCTCAACAGCTCTTTTGAGAGCTAATCTTGCTCTTGTGATCTATTTTTTTTTTTTTTGTATGTGGCCCACTTGCATTATATACAGCCCTGTCAGTCAGTCTCAGCTGGCCTTTGGCCCCTTGGTGGTAATTCCTACTGGGCCACTGCCAGGCCCAGCACATTCAGTGACTACCTATGTGTGTGACAGGCAGCTGCACATTTGTAATCCCAATCACTGCACCTGTTCACTGTTCAGTGCACCTACCTACCTACCTACTTACGTGAGCGCACGCATTGTTAATACCACCAGTCATTGCACCTGTTCAAGGGACCTGTGTGTGACAGCTGCACATTTGTAATACCAATCACTGCAGTGCATACCTGTAACCTGTTCAGTGCACCTACATGACCGCAAGCAGTGTAATATACCACCAGTCACTGCACCCGTTCACGGTACCTGTGTGTGACAGCTGCACATTTGTAATACCAATCCCTGCATACCTGTTCACTGCACCTGTGTGACCGCGCACTGTTTAGTATACCAGTCCGTGCATACCTGTTAACTGCACCCAGGGCCGGGCCGAGGCATAGGCTGGAGAGGCTCCAGCCTCAGGGCGCAGTGTAGGAGGGGGCGCAGAATTCATTCAGCTGTTATTCCTAATTGTGTATGAAGCAGAAAGAAATAAGAAAAGGGGATACATAGCAGTAACTGCAAGCCAGATAACTAGAGATTAAGGTGTTGGGGAGGGAGCCGGGAAAAAAGGGCGCAGGCCGCTAGTGGACAAAAAGGGCGCTGCCATTCACTCTCATAATAAATAACGTTTAATGGGCGCCGGGCAGGAAAAAAGGGCGCAGGACATAAATAACGTTTACAAACGGCGCCAGGAGATTTTTAATGATTTATAAGTGTGCTTGTGGTGATTTACGTTTATAAAATGCACCCGTGCAGAATAACGTTTATAAAAATACTAAACATATTTATCTTATTTAACTAATAAAAACATTATTTAAAGTTTTATCCCTTACTGTTTGTAAAACATTACTATTCACAAAATTCAGGCACCAACAGGGGGGTCTTAGGTTTAGGCACCAACAGGGGGGGTCTTAGGTTTAGGCACCAACAGGGGGGTCTTAGGTTTAGGCACCAACAGGGGGGTCTTAGGTTCAGGCACCAACAGGGGGGTCTTAGGTTCAGGCACCAACAGGGGGGTCTTAGGTTCAGGCACCAACAGGGGGGTCTTAGGTTCAGGCACCAACAGGGGGGTCTTAGGTTTAGGCACCAACAGGGGGGTCTTAGGTTTAGGCACCAACAGGGGGGTCTTAGGTTTAGCAACCAACTGGGGGGTCTTAGGTTTAGGCACCAACAGGGGGTCTTGGGTTTAGGCACCAACAGGGGGGGGGGTCTTAGGTTTAGGCACCAACAGGGGGGTCTTAGGTTCAGGCACCAACAGGGGGGTCTTAGGTTCAGGCACCAACAGGGGGGTCTTAGGTTTAGGCACCAACAGGGGGGTCTTAGGTTTAGGCACCAACAGGGGGGTCTTAGGTTTAGGCACCAACAGGGGGGTCTTAGGTTTAGGCACCAACAGGGGGGTCTTAGGTTTAGGCACCAACAGGGGGGTCTTAGGTTTAGGCACCAACAGGGGGGTCTTAGGTTTAGGCACCAACAGGGGGGTCTTAGGTTTAGGCACCAACAGGGGGGTCTTAGGTTTAGGCACCAACAGGGGGTCTTAGGTTCAGGCACCAACAGGGGGGTCTTAGGTTTAGGCACCAACAGGGGGGTCTTAGGTTTAGGCACCAACAGGGGGGTCTTAGGTTTAGACACCAACAGGGGGGTCTTAGGTTTAGCAACCAACTGGGGGGTCTTAGGTTTAGGCACCAACAGGGGGGTCTAGGGGTTAGGGGTAGGTACAGGGAGGGTTACTTAGGCACCAACAGGGGGGGTCTTAGGTTTAGGCACCAACAGGGGGGTCTTAGGTTTAGGCACCAACAGGGGGGTCTCGGGGTTAGGGATAGGTACAGGGAGGGTTCTGTGTAAGAGTAGGCTTAGGTATAGTTTTTGTAAAATTTTAGTAATAATTACTAATGTTTTACAACACTTATTACGAATGTAGTTATATATATATATATATATATCATCGTTATAAATAATATTTTCAGATTTTATTATAAGAACAAACCATAAATGAAGGTTATTCACAATAATATACAATTATAACAATTAAACATATATTATTGTTTTTTTAATAAACGTAATTATAAGTTTAACTTTTGAAACAGGGAAGGTTAACGTTTTCACAATTTCCGATTTCATAAACATTATTTAATGATTTATAATTTTGTTAAACTTTATTTGTAAACAAAATATAGCACACTATTTTTATAAACCCTATTAATGATTAATTATTATTTAGAGTTTACACCCCGCGCCCTTTTTGTCCGGGCGCCCTTTTTGTACGTACGCGTTGGGGAGGTTGTGGGCCCTGTGGCCTTCTTAGTCTAATAGCAATCAGTGTGTGACGGCTGGGGTGGGAGGGATAAAAGGGCGCACTTTGGTGTCTCAGCCTTGGGTGCTGGAGGACCTTGTCCCTGCTCTGACTGCACCTGTGTGACAGCTGCAAATTGTATTGTAATACCAGTCACTGCATACATTTCACTGCACCTGTGTGACTGCACATTGTATTAGTCAAGTCAATGCATACCTTTCACTTCATCCCCCCGATATGGACAATACAACAGGCAAAGGCAGACCCAGAGGCAGGCCACCCGGCAGGTCTGTTCAAGGTCGTGCAGACAGACGTGATTTTGTGCGGCCCTAGACCAAATTACAATGCTCAGAAGAAGGCACGTCCCATCAACTCCCAAGAATGTCAGGCCGTGGTTGTGTTATCTAACACAGAACACCTCATCTTTCACAGCCACCAGTGGTACTCCAAGTACCACATCCGCTACATTTGACACTTTGCAGGAGTTATTTGGTGGGGAAATCACTGATTCACAGCCATTATTGTTACAACAAGATGAAGGCGCTAAGCAAGTTACCCCACCTCATATGTCTGAGTTAGGCGACACTATGGACGTAAGGTGTGAGGAGGGTGATGATGAAGTACCTGCTGTTGGTGCAGTTTTGGAGGTGTTTGATACACGCAAAGCTGGGGAGGATGATTATGATGATATGGATGCCATGTGGGTTCCCAATAGAGGAGATGAACAGGGGAAAAGTTCAGAGGGGGAGTCAGAGAGGAGTAGGAGGAGGTGAGTCCCTGAAAGAAGCAGGGGGAGCTCATCATCAGAAACAGCTGGTGGCAGTGTCCAGCGCCCTGTATCGCCACCTATGGACAGCCAGCCAACATGCCCTTCAATGTCAGCTGCTGACGCCACCATAGTGCCCACACCCCAGGGTGGCTCAGGGGTGTGGAAATTTTTGTGTGCGTATGCCAAAGATCATAGCAATGCCATCTGTACTCTCTGTCACCAAAAATTGAGCCGTGGAAAGGACAACACCCACGTAGGGACAACTGCCTTACAAAGGCACATGCAGAAAAGGCACAAACTGCAATAGGAAGACCCCCTGAGCAAAAGCAGCACACAAAAGCAAAGCCACCCTGTGACAATCCAGCCCCGCGATCCCGTCGAGATCTGCTCCCGCTAGCGTATGCAGGAAGTACGGGCGCAGACGGACAACGAGACCGGTTGCTGGATCGTCAGAGGGAAGAAAGTAAAGGGTGACAGAGCGTGCCAATCCCGTCTAATCTGCTCCCGTTAGCATACGCAGGAAGTACGGTGAACAGACTGACAATAAAGATTGGTCGCGCAGCTGCCGACAATATGTAATGGGACAAACATCCACCAATCCCGTATTACTAGGCCACTGTTGCCATGCAGGTCTCATGCACTAGAGACTGCTGGAGGCAAATTCACTGTGTGCGTAGTAAACGGTTACGATTGGTTGGAGGTGCCCATACATGTACAATTCTGATTGTATATACAATCGGTAAACTAAAAATATCGATTTCGCGCTGGAAATCGGGTAAATAAAGTAGACTGCCACCACTCTCTCAAGTTCAGGGAGGAAAGAGACTCCCGCTATCATAATACGGTAGCCAGCCCAATCACGTTCAACACGCTCAAGTCACCGTTCGGGGAATAGTCACTTCCGACGGCTTAAAGACTGTGAGCAATGTGACGTTAAAGAAAGGTTACTGGGTCCCTATATGATGCAATCTCGAATTGTATTTATAATCGAGAAACGAAGTTATCGATTTCGCACAGGAAATCTGGTACTAGCTAATCCTAGAAGGAAGAAACGGTTATTTACAACCTAGCTAGCAAATCAACAATCATAAGCAAATCATAAAACAATGCGGTAGTATGACTGACTCTTCAGAGGGCAGATTCGTTATAGCAGCAATCAGATGACCAGAACAGGCACAAGACTGAACGATAAAATCGTTAGTTTATTTCTAAACTACATACACACAGCTTATTTTAGAACAGATTGATTGACAGAGAGAAGGCAAGAAAAGGAACAGGATGTCTGATTATATACAGTTCAAATACCGTTATTGGTAGTCCATGCGGCAATCGCAAGTCTTTGGCGAAAGTCCCAAAATGGCGGTTGCCATGCGGCCAACAGGCCTTTGTTAGAAAGTTCAAAGATGGAGGTTGGCCCGTGTCCCTGCGGGCTGCCAGGATGTTACTAGGCATCAGATTGAAGGTAAAGGACACTGGACTTTTGGATCATGTCAGTTTTGTTCCTCACTGTAGGTGGGAGGAGTTATGACACATACAAGTCCAGCCTTGCAATTTGAATAAGGCAATGCCCTCTTAGGCAGGGAGAGGTTTTGGGCCAATTCATATTTTGCCCGCTCTCAGCATGCCCGTAGGTAATATCAAGAACCCGAATGAATATTTACAATCAGCGTAAGTGTGTGAATCTGCTAATACCAAACACGAGGAGTCTGGATCGCTAATAGCACCGTCCCCCCCTTTCACCTTACTGGCACTGGTTCCGAAAGATCCAGAGGGCTGAAAATCTCTCAGGACCAGTGTCATGTGGAATCAAATAAACTCCGTGAATTTGAGGGAACTGCGATCTTGGGAACACCAGAAATATTACCAAATTGTGCCTATTTATTAAATACAGTTTCTACAGTTTGGTTGAATCTTTGGGTGCCCAGATGGCGTGATAAGGATCATTCCTGTCTCCTTTCAACTCAGGCCACAAGGCAGCTAGGTGTCGGACTCCTGGTGGGTCGGTGCCGATCAGGCTGGAGAAAGCTACAATTTATGAGCTTCTGTCAACTGATATCTACCCTTCACCTGATGGATGAGGTCATAAACACCTCAGGGGGTCCCCTGTGCTGGCAGAGAATCTTTTCATCATGAGGCTAATTAACTGACTATGAAAAGATTTCTCCAGCCCTTTGGTGAAGGGAAAAAAAAGTGTATTTAAACCAAAAACTGTCAGTTTGGGTGGTTTGCGAAGAACTAGCGTTGGTAACTCCATGACGCATTCGATATGTCATATCGACGGCGTCACACACCCTCCTTCTCCTCTTCCTCTTTCAGGTGCATCATCTTCAGCCTCTTTCTCCCTTTCACCTTTACAATCACAGCCAAACTCCTCCACTCCGCCTCTCACCTTGAGCGGCTCCTGCTCCTCTGCCCACAGCAGCAGCCAGGTGTCCGTGAGGGAAATCTTTGAGCGGAAGAAGCCAATGTCTGCCAGTCACCCCCTTGCCCAGCTGCATTGACGGAACTGTTAGCTCGCCAGCTGTTACCATACCAGCTGGTGGACTCTAAGGCCTTCCGAAAATTTGTGGCCATTGGGACACCGCAGTGGAAGATACCAGGCCGCAATTATTTCTCAAAAAATGTGATACCCAAACTGTACCGTGAAGTAGAAAGGCAAGTGGTGTCATCTCTGGCACACAGCATTGGGTCAAGGGTCCATCTGACCACGGATGCCTGGTCTGCCAAGCATGGTCAGGGCAGGTACATTACTTACACAGCCCATTGGGTCAACCTGGTGACCAATGGCAAGCAGGGAGTACGTGGCTGTGCAGCGGACCTAGTTGTGACACCTCCACAGCTTGCAGGCAGACCTGCTGCCCCCTCCTCCCCTTCTCCTCCTACTCCTCCTGCTACATCCTCTTCACTGTCATCCTCCTCCTCCTTGGCTGAGTAGCAGCGCAACTCTACTGGTGCTGCAATCTCCTCTCCAGCTACACAGCCCCAGCTCCCCAGGGCCTATGCTGCATGCCAGGTATGATGGTGTCACGCCATCTTAGACATGTCTTGCCTTAAAGCGGAGAATCACACTGGAGCAGCTCTCCTGGCTGCTCTGAGCAAACAGGTGAATCAGTGGCTGACCCCGCACCAACTGGAGATTGGCAACGTGGTGTGTGACAATGGCAGCAATCTCATTTTGGCTTTGAATTTGGGAAAGTTGACACATGTACCCTGCATGGCAGTGATGGCACACGTACTCAATCTCATAATCCAGAGATTTGTGTGTAAGTACCCAGGCTTACAGGATGTCCTGAAGCAGGCCAGGAAGTTGTGTGGGCATTTTAGGCGATCTGGCGATATTCAGCGGAGAAACAACTTGCTGGTGAGGCGCTTGATTTGCGATAGCCCGACTCGCTGGAATTCGACCCTCCTGATGTTCGACCGCCTGCTACAACAGGAGAAAGCTGTCCTCCAGTATCTCTACAACTACAGTAGAAGGACATGCTCTGGGGAGATGTCCAAACTCACAGATCTCACCAGCACATCACAGGTTAAAGTACACCTTTTATTGTGCCAGTATCGGGGCCACGCAGGGTCCCCCTTTGTCAAGGCATATGGTTACCCTGCGTGGCCCAGAAACAATTGTTGGATTCTGTGGATACTGGCACAATAAAAGGTGTGCTTTAACCTGTGGTGTGCTGGTGAGATCTGTGAGTTTGGACTTTGAGTGTGGCACTGCCTATGCCAGCTCGCCAAGCACCCCGAGAAACGGATGGTGTGCCTGCCTCACTTTGGAAATACAAGCTCTGAGGAGATGGGGATGTTCTGGCCGAAGTACTGGAAACTCATGTGAAATGCCTTCAGGCTCATGCGGCCATTTGAGGAGGTGGCAAACATGGTGAGTCGCAGTGAAGGCGCCATCAGCGACTTGATCCCATATGCCCTCTTCTGGGAGCGTGCCATGCATAGAGTGGTGGATCAAGCTGTGGATGAGCGTGAACAGGAACAGTTACAGGATGAAGAGTTGTGGGATCAATTCTCATCAGAACCAGATGTTTCCTCAACACCTGTGGCAGCACAGAGGGGGGAGGAGGAGGAAGAGTCGTGTGGGGAAGAGGAGTCAGATGATGAGGAAGGTGTTTTTTTTTTTTAGGAGGAGGCAGCAGAAGAACAACCGCAGCAGGCGTCGCATGGGGTTTGTGCTGCTCAATGCTCCCGTGGTATTGTTCGTGGCTGGGGGAGGAGAACTTGCCTGACATCATTGAGGTAGAGAAAGAGGAGTTGGATAGTACGCCTGGATCCAACTTTGTGCAGATGGCATCTTTCATGCTGTCCAGCCTGTTGAGGGACATCCGTATAAAAAACACTCAAGGGTAATGAGCTGTACTGGGTGGCCATGCTACTAGACCCTCGGTATAGGCACTAAGTGGTGGAGATGTTTCCAAAATCACCAGAAGGCAGAAAGGATGCAGCACCTGCAGAACAAGCTGGCGACTATGCTTTACAATGCGTTTAAGGGTGATGTCACAGCACAACGCAATAAAGGTACCACTGCCAGTAATCCTTCTCCCATGTCCACGCAGGCAAGGACAGGACGCTCCAGCGATCCCAAGGTGATATTGGACATGCGGACATTCTTTAATCTAACGCCTTGCCTTAGCCCTTCGGGATCCACCCTCCACCAACGCTTGGACCGGCAGGTAGCTGACTACTGGGTGCGCAGGCTTGACCTGTGGCCAGAGCTGTCACAATTTGCCATCCAACTTCTGTCTTGCCCTGCCTCAAGCGTCCTGTCAGAAAGGACCTTCAGCACAGCTGGAGGCATTGTCACTGTCACTGTCGCCTAGGTCACAAAAGTGTTCAGTACCTCATCTTTATCAAAATGAATGAGGCATGGATCCCGGAGAGTTACTGCCCGCCCGAAGACTAAGTCAGTCCCCACACACAGCATCTCTGTCTGCACGCCATTTGACTGGCTGCCTGCCCCAAGACTAAGTAGGTCCCCACACAGCATCTCTGCCTGCAGGCCGCTTGACTGCCACCACCAAATGGGTCCACCAGGACTACAGGCGGATTCCTGAATTTTTAAGGCCACTGCTAGCAACGGCCGCTATACTAATTTTTCTGGTGCGTATACATGCCTGCCTAATTTTTCTGGCTGCACTGCAGCTGCAACAACAAAACAAAAGGCATGTACATGTGTCAATTCCCCTTCGTGATCGTTACCTTGCCGTGGTGAAGGGGCTTGCGTATCACAATGAAGCAATGACCGCCGGCTATATGAGTGTGTTGGGGTTGGGGGGCACACCTGACCCAAGAAGATAGATAATAAGGTTGTTGCTTCATTGTGGACAGACCAAATTCGATCAGCTGGACACTCAGTCACTGTTGTTCTGTCATTCAGCTACCTCAGCCTGATCATATTGGCTTGAAAACCGTCATCGCCTGCACTTCGGTCGTGGTGCGCACCAGTCCAGCACGGCCGTCACTACACAAATAGCTGTTTGTGGTGCGTTACACAGTGAGTTTGGTCTGTCAGTGTGAAGTAGTACACTAATTACACTCCCTGATTGATGTATATGTTACGGACAGAACCCGAAGTTTGGTCACATCTAGTTCTGGCCGGCCACTTCGGGTTCTGGCCGGCCAATGTGCGAACTGGCCGCTGCGCTGCGGCCAATGTGAGAAATGGAATAATTCCTGTAACATTAATGTATCTTGTGGCCTCAGCGCAGCGGGCAAATGTATCACATCTTAGTTAATATAATGAAATTAAGCCGGCGGCAATGTAACAGATGAAGACTCTGCCTCTCTCTCCTCCCCCCCGCCTCTCTCTCCTTCTCTTATGGCCAGCCGGGGGGTACATGCGTGTCCCCGAGAGTCGTTCGTCGTGGCAGTAGAGCAGAGCGGGGTGGCTGCAGACATTGCTTCTGCCAGCACCCGCTCTGCAAGAATTCCCTGCCGCGTGACGAACGACTCTGGGGGGACATGCGTGTCCCCCCCGGCTGGCCATAAGAGAAGGAGAGAGAGACAGAGAAAAAGCCGGTGGCTTCATCTGTTACATTGCCGCCGGCTTAATCTAATTAAATTAACTAAGATGTAATACATTTGTCCACTGCGCTACGGCCAGAAGATACATTAACGTTACAGGAATTATTCCATTTCTAGCATTGGCCGCAGCGCAGCAGCCAGTTCGCACATTGGCCGGCCAGAACCCGAAGTGGCCGGCCAGAACTAGAAGTGGCCAAACTTTCAAACTTCGGGTTCTGGCCGTAACATATACACATGCAAGATATTTTACCCACTTGAGGGCCGCAGTGTTAAACCCCCCTAGTAACCAGGACATTTTTGTTAAAATGGCCACTGCAGCTTTAAGGCCAAGCTGCAGGGCCGCACAACACAGCACACGAGTAAATCCACCCCCCTTTTCCCCCCACCAACAGAGCTTCCTGTTGGTGTGGTCTGATTCCCTGCACAATGTTTTGTTTTTTTTCACAAATATTTTTTATTAATTATTTTTAAATAAATGTGGTTGTTGTTTTTTTTTAAACCCTCCCTCCCCCTGCTAGCCAATCATTTTGATCGGCTGTCATAGGCTTCAGCCTATGACAGCGGATCACTGCTGACACTCGGGAGGGGACAGCCGTGTGACACGGCTGTCCCCAGTACAGCGCTGCTGCGGATCGCAGCGCTGTACAAAGTAATTAGACGGCGGTTACGCCATCACAGTCTACTGAGCGGCTGCTGGGAGACCCGCTTTCAAGCAAGAGATGCTGCTGGGAAGCAGGAGATGCGCGCACAGCGTGCGCACGATCTCCTGCTAGCCCCATGGACAGCCGTTCACGCCAATCGGCGTGGAGCGGTCCTTGGGCTGCCACACTGCTCACGTCAATTGGCGTGGAGCAGTCGGCAACTGGTTAAAGCACTTTAGGCCTCCAATTTAGCAATAAAATGTTATTTCTGCCCTTAAAACGCTGCTGTGCGTCAAATCCTGATTTTTCCCGGGGAGTTTTGGCGTGTATCCCACCCTGCCATGCCCCCCTCCAGGTGTTAGACCACTTGAAACATCTTTTCCATCACTTTTGTGGCCAGCATAAATGTTTGCCTCCCCATTGAAGTCTATTGCGGTTCGCGGAAGTTCACATGTTCGCGCACTTTTGCGGAAGTTCGCCGAAAATCGGAGGTTCGAGCCATCTCTAGCTACAGTACCAAGATAATAAAAAATTTAGCTAGCTCTCAGACATTTAGAAGAGGGCACTGGCACTGAGTGCCATTTTCTTAGTGCATTAGGAAAGAAGGACTGCTAATTGACTGTTGCTTATATGTTTTATGACTTATAATTATTAAATGATAATAAAAATAAAACAGGTTTTTCTTTACTTGCTGATGGTCTTTTTGACCATTTGGGTGGCCACAGTAAAACAGCTACTTGTATTCCCCATGATTTTGCAGAAACCCTGAATTAAGATATTGTAAAATTCCTCTGCCATAATTTTAAAACAAGTTATGGTTTTGCACATATTCTCCCTGCTTCATTCCAGTCCTAACTGCACTGAAGAGTTAATGCCGAAATCCAGTACAGATCTCAATATACCATGATAGCTTATCAAGCATCAAAAATAATTTTGCAGTAAACAATTCTATTGTTAAAAGTTTAGTGATCAGAACTATAGATGTCAGTTTTAATTTTTTAATAGGGCCCTGGCCAACCTTAGTTGGGTTTATTTTTTAGCTAGCCTTAATATCTGTGAATAGGTGGAGCCGGGAAGCTCTGTTTCCTGGAGATGTCACACGTATCTAATGTCTTCATTTGAGCCTGAGTTCATAAAAACTTTTGCTGTGAGAAAGTAAAATAACATTACATACCATGACACAGTACAGTTTTTCATTTTAAAATAACAGATTTTTCACTCACAAATTTACTAATGTACTAACGCTAAAGAATCTAGATAGCAAAGGAGTTATCACATTCTTAAGTAACTTTTATAGTTTAACAAATTGTGTTTTTCAGTTATTTTAACAACTGGATGCATTTTACTACTGTATATACTGTATTTTTAGTAGTGTATGCTAGATATAGTATATATTACATGTGTAAATATTATATGTGCTGCTAAACATGACCCATCTGACTTGGCTTATGGCACTGTACAGGGCTCCTGTCCACTTGCTAAGTCTACACTCATCAAGGTCCATTATTCCTTCTGGAATTTGCTGATGAAGAACATGTCCTTGCTTATTAACACATTAAAGTGAACCTTAAGTGAGAAAAAAAAATTGAGTTTTACTCACCTGGGGCTTACCTCAGCCCCCTGCAGCTGATCGGTGCCCACGACGAGTCGCTCTGATGCTCCGGGTCCCGCTGGCGGCCACTTCCGGTTTCGCCGTCAGGACCCGTCAGGCTGGGGAACGCGGCTGATACTACGCGTTCCCAGCCAAAATAGCACCCCTATGCGGCCATATGTCCGCATAGGCACCCGTATGCGGACATATGGCCGCATAGGGGTGCTATTTTGGCTGGGAACGCGTAGTATCAGCCGCGTTCCCCAGCCTGACGGGTCCTGACGGCGAAACCGGAAGTGGCTGCCAGCGGGACCCGGAGCATCAGAGCGACTCGTCGTGGGCACCGATCAGCTGCAGGGGGCTGAGGTAAGCCCCAGGTGAGTAAAACTCAATTTTTTTTTCTCACTTAAGGTTCACTTTAAGCTTTGTTTTCAATAACTACTGTGGCCTTTCATATGCATTAAAACATGTGTGCCTGCGGCAATACAATACACTTTCATGAAAAAGAAGAATGGTGTGCAGAAAAAAAAAATCATACTGTAAGTGTTTAACTATGCATTTGAAGATGCAGTGGATCTGAAAAAGCCTATTGATTAACATATGCTGTCAGTTCAAATGTGTTTCTGTAGTACATAAATATGTTATCAAACAAGTTAAGTAAAAAACATCTCTAAAGCCCCTGTACATTGTGAGCGACATTGTGGGTTACAAGTTCTGTACAGATACATTGCTCTAGTAGAGTCAGTCAAGCAGCATGTAATATGTAATTTCAATGTGGGGGGGGGGGGGGGGGCAGAATGAATTCTTTGGACACTCTTCAAGAAACAAACCATCCACTTTATAATGTCACCAAAAAAAGGCAATTGGTTCTGAAGAAGCAACCGTATGCTTGCGCAATGAGACAACCAGATAGATCCTTTTGGGCAGTGACTGCCTGCATGGATTGAGTGTCGCCAGATGCCGGGTGTCGGTCAACTCTAATTTATCAAGGCGTATCTACCTAAGAAGGGCACCTAAATGGGACGGCTTTGGAGACGGCAGGAGGTTTCTGCATAACACCTGCTCAGCCACACTGTACAGAAATATCAGACACCTATCAGGAGTGGTGAGTGCCAGTGATCTGGGTCATATCAGGCCAACACATGGCTAGAGATGGGCCAAACATCAAATTTAAGATTCGCAAATGTCAAACGAGAATTTCCGCAAAAGTTTGTGAACAGGCGAATCTGGTGAATCTCTATAGACAACAATGGACAGGTGAATTCTAAAACCTACAGGGACTGTTTCTGCCACAAAATTGATGGAAAAGTAGTTTCAAATGGCCTAACACCTGGATAGGGGCATGCCGGAGGGGGATCCATGGCAAAAGTCCCACCAAATATTACGAAGTCGACACGGAGTCGTGTTTCAATCGCTAAAGGGCAGAAATCACATTGCATTCCTAAATTGGTGGAATAATTGTGTTTTAAATGTCCGGCATGTGTACACGTCCATCAGGTAGTGTAACGGTTACGCCCTCTTCACACTGACTAACGAAATACCGCAGTTTATGCAGCACAGTCCGCAAACAACCGCAAAGACCTTTAGTGATTATGTCAGTTGAGAATTTCTTTATTTTTACTAGTGGTCACCTCTAGGACATAAATGTTAGTCCTCTCTGCGGGAATCTTTGTGAAGTGGTGTGTAGTGGCCACTGTGCTTGTGTGCACAATTGTGGGAGACAGTACAGGCAATTGCGGTTTTCCAGCCTTTATTGTCAGGCTGAGATAGTTCAATGACAGTTAAGTGACCAAAAAACACTGATTCTGCATTGCAGCCTTATACAGTGGGTAATAGTGGTTACTAGATGCCAGTAGTGGTGTGAAGTATTATTGGGTTATGGTCGGTACCCTACTAGGACCAGCAGACCTGTCTCCAACAGCAGTGAGGTCTTATACAGGGGACAGTAGTTGATACTAGATGCCAGCAGTGGTGTGAAGGATTATTGGGTTATGGCCGGTGCACTACTAGGACCAGCAGACCTGTCTCCAACAGTACTGAGGTCTTATACAGGAGCCAGTAGTGGATACTAGATGCCAGTAGTGTTGTGAAGGATTATTGGGTTATGGTCAGTGCACTGCTAGGACCAGCAGACCTGTCTCCAACAGCTAACTTGTGCACTGGTCACAGTAGAGCAATACGATAGCAAGAAGAACAATGCATCAACCCTAAGAAGGGCTTAGCTGTTCAGGACAATGTGGTAGCAGCAAGAATCTGCACCGAGGATACAGAACACAGCCTTACCTAACTCTCTCTTTGTCACAACACACTGTCCCTCATCTGCCTAGTACAGAAGCCAAACACAGACTGCAAAATGGCTTCTGTGCTGGCTTTCTGATAGGAGGGTGGGAGGGATAGCTGATTGGCTGCAATGTGCCTGATGTCTGTGAGGTAAGGGGTCAAAGTTTAGGTCAATGATGATGTATAGGGGGCGGGTCAAACACGCCATGTATTCGCCTGAGAGGGCGAACATGAACACCCCTTGTTCTCCGTGAAAAATTTTGCCAGGCACATAGTTCAGGCCATTTTTATACATGGCACTATAAGGTTTTTGATGTCCTAGCAATTGTGACTATACAATCATTACTCTTGGGCAGCACGGTGGTGTAGTATTTAGCGCTCTCGCCTTGCAGCACTGGGTTCCCGCCTCGAATCCCAGCCAGAGCACTATCTGCAGGGAGTTTGCATGCTCTCCCCATGTCTGTGTGGGCTTCCTCCGGGCACTCCGGCTTCCTCCCACACCCCCAAAAAACATACACAGGTAAGTTAACTGGCTTCCCCCGAAAAATTGGCCCTAGACTACGATACATACACATAGACAAATTATGTGGTATAACAACAGAGGCGCCAAGTAGAGTAAAATTAGTTAAAATTGTTAAAAAGGGGGAAGTGGGTGGACTCACTTCCCTTCTGAAAAAATGGCCAGACAACGGGCAGGTTACTTCAAGTTTAAAGTAACATTTATTATGGGCTCCAAAAGTGCAACGCGTTTCACGGGTAACAGTCCCGCTTCTTCAGGCAAACAATTTTTGGAGGGAGAAAAGTCGGGTCAAGAGCCAGATATAGCGCCTCTGTCTAGACAAATGACTACAGTAGGGATTAGATTGTGAGTCCCTCTGAGGGACAGTTAAGTGACAAGACAATATCCTCTGTACAGCTCTATGGAAGATGTAAGTGCTATATAAATACTTAAAAAAATAATAATACTCTAGTGTGTGTAAGAAAAAGACTTTAGATTCTGTGCTCGAGGTCCACCTGAAAATGTTCAACTGTATTTCGCAGCAACTCTCAAGCCAGTACTTAGGCAGCCACTCCCTGCATACTATATAGATAGATAGATAGATAGATAGATAGATAGATAGATAGATAGATAGATAGATATGCCAGTGCTAGCACACCCTAAAAATCTAAATTTTGCTAATAAATAAATTATAAAAGTGTCTAGAAGTTCCTTTGCTATTTGAAGATCATTAAAGAAGAACTAGTAAAACTCCCAGGGATGTAAAAGAGTCTTGCAGGAATGTGTTTTTGCCAAACTTGTTAATATAATTTTTTTTTCTTTCTAGTGGAGGATTTATTATATGAGGAGAAACTTAATTTAGATAGATCAGTTCCTTTTGAAGGGACAGGCCATGAAACAGGCAAACCATATTAAATCACCGGTTCTGTTACATGAACACCGCACAACAGCAGTCTAGCTGGACACGTTATAAAGAATTTGGATTGATAGTCTTCAGGGTTGGATGCCAGCACATTTGACCCAGATTCCTGGAAAGCCTGAATCATTGGCATTAATTTGGGATGTGTTAAATTCATGTATTAGACTAGCGGTTCTAAAACGTCCTAAACCACTTTCCAAGAACGAGCTATGCTCACATTTACTCTTTACCCTATTGACGTAATTTCCTATTAGTTGCATTCTTTCAAAACATACTTATATTCCGAAATGGTATCTTTTGTACCTTACAGTAAACCCAATGTGCTTTCACTCAAAAAAAATGATACATGCAGGAAGCCTACTGCTTTTCTTCTAAGTTAGCCAATAAATGGTATCATCCTGATTAAAGTTCAAAAAATGATCAAACTTTACAGCTAAAATTAAATGTACACTTGAGGCCCAGGAATGTTCAATAGACCATAGTTTGAAAGACACAACACTAGAAATCTTGCCATTAGGATGATAGCCTATCCTCCAAGCATCTGTGTCCCTGAAAAATCTCTGCATTGGAATGACTTACCATTTCATAAAGATGTTGCACTACTGACCTTGTAACTCCACTTAGTGCAATGGGTCTAAATGCAGAAGTAAGCGCCTCTGTAGACCCATTGAGTTATACTCCTGTTTGCCTGATGAAGCGGGACCACACCTGCGAAACGCATTGCACTAAGTGGAGTTAAATAAAAAATGTTTGTATTGATATATTGTGACTCAATTGAGTTTTATATTTTTGAGGGAGGTAAGTCCACCTCTTTTAGACGGTTTTTAAATGTTTTTATTCTACTCTGGCACCTCTGTACACCAAGCTTTGCTGAAATCTTGATTCCATCCTCGGTGGAGGGATGCTACCCCGTTTCCTATCTACAGAGAGCGACATCTTAAAAACCTGAGTAGGGTCAGGTTCTAATACTCCCCACCTGCACTTGAAGTGGTTGCCTATGGGTAACCCATGTTTGTGAGTATAGCTAAGATTTTTTGCTTTAAACCACAACCAACTTAACAATACTACACCATATTGGGCTCTCGATTCCACTTTGTTCTTCCAAGCGTATCATAGTCTAGGGCCAATTTAGACGGAATCCAATTAACTTACGTGTATGGTTTTTTGGGATGTGGGAGGAAACCGGAGCGCCTGGAGGAAACCCACACAGACACAGGGAGAACATACAAAATCCTTGCAGATGTTGACCTGGCTGGGATTCAAACCGGGGACTTAGCGCTGCAAGGTGAGAGCGTTAATCACTATGCCTCTGTGCTGAGACATAGACTTCTAGGGGCTGGAGGAAGCCCCAGGTAAGTAAATCTGCAGTCATTGTTTTAGCCTTCTGTATCCTTTAACGAAAAGACTTGCATTTGTGATTGTCAACCACCCCTTTCACTAACCCATGCCTGAAGAATGCCGCTCTTTATTTTACGCCCGGCTGTGATGGCTGTGTGGCCCATATCAGCCAAACATAAAATGAAAGTGCATTATCTTTTTAACTACTGTGTGCATCACTGTTCATGTTAGGTTGGGAAACAGAATAAGATTGCATCTGTTATACATTAAATAGATTAAAACTCCTTAAAGTTATATTGTTTATTGCAAATTTGAAATACTGTTATCAATGCTTTACACTGTGCCTTGAAAAAAATTGTTGAAAGACCACTATCGCAAAAAAAGTAGGCAGTTAAAATCTGACAGAACCGACAGGTTTTGGGCCAGTCCATCTCTTCATGGCGGATTCTCTGGGTTTTCTTTGTTTTCAACAACATTTCCTGAACAGCAGTTGCAAAGTCTAACTGACAAAACAGTGTGCAAGTGATTCGGGAGGCTGGCTGGTATCTTACTATTTTGGCAGTTAAACTGCTGTTCAGGAAATGCTGTTGAAAACGAAGAAAACCCTGAGACTCCCCCATGAGGAGATGGAATGGCCCAAAACCTGTCGGTTCTGTCAGATTTTAACTGCCTACTTTTTTTGCGATAGTGGTCTGTTCTGTGCCTCCAAACTGACTGGCCCTGATTTTCCCATCTTAATCCTCTTTACGTGAATGTTGGCTATGCAGGCAATGATTAGTTGAGTCATGGGTGGAGGGGGTAAAAATGCAAGTAAAGAAACTAAATATAACTGGTAAGCAGAGTAGGGGCTAAATGAGGGTTGCCTGTGCAGGTAGGTTTATGTACAGGGTAGCTCTGTGTTGGCATTATACATGTAAACATTGGGTGATTCTACAAGCTGTGGGGAAAAATTCACTGTGGCTAAAATATTTGTCATGGCAAATACATATCAGATCTTTACAAAATAACTTGAATACTTTAAGCATAAGTGGATGTGCAGCAATGGTCGAGTTTAACCATTTACCGACATCCTATCGTATTAAAACGTCATGCTTACCGCTATTAACAGCAACATGACGTTTTAATACGTCGCACATTCCCGCCGCTGCTACCGCCGTGTGCGCGCCGCTACCGCCGCCATTACCGTCGGGATCCCCTGCTGGGTGATTGGGGAAGAAGACCAAATGGTCCTCTACCCAATCGCAGTGCCTGGAGTGAATGGACGTGACCGCGAACAGCGGCTACGTCCATTCACATAAACAGGAAATGTAACAGTTTAATAAAGTGTAAAAAAAAAAAAAAAGTGAACACGTCCTATGAGTGTTCACTAGCGCCATCTTGTGGCCAAAAAGTATATTACACCTACAAAATACATACATTTTCAAGGATATACACATCATTAATAAAATTACACTTCCAACCCCCCCCCCTGCCCCCCAAAAAAAAACACTTTTAAAAAAAAAATCAGCTTAAAAAAAAAAAAAAAATAGTTGCCTTAGGGACTCGCCTTTTTTTATTCTATATTTTATGGGGGAAAATTAATTTTTATTTATTACATAGGGGCTTGTAATTATGGCCAGAACAAACAGAAAAATAACCACTTATATTTCAAAATAATATACTGTCGCCATACATTGTGATAGGGACATAATTTAAACGGTTTAATTATCGGGACCACTGGGCAAATAAAACATGTTTGTTTTTTCCACAGGAGAATGTTTAATTTTAAAACTATAATGGCTGAACACTGAGAAATAATGATTTTTTTTCTTTTTTTTCTGTTTTTCTCATTAAAATGCATTTAGAATAAAAAAAATTCTTAGCAAAATGTACTATCCACAGAAAGTATAGATCATTTTCTTGTGATAAGTAGTAATAAAGTTATTAGGGAATAAAAGGGAGGAGCGCTGACAACTGAAAATTGCTCTGGTCCGTTAGGATAAAAAGCCTTGGGGGTGAACTGGTTAAATACTGCATAGAGAAAAATACTTATTTTATCAGAGACATTACATCGTAGTAGATATGATCTGTCTCATGAGCTGCAAAAAAATGTTATATGGCACTGCTTGTTTCTGTGCCAGTATTTGGCTAAATCACTTGCTTCAGCTACATGAGAGTGGAGTGGGTGCCCAGTGCTGATGGCAAGGTTAATTAATTATATGCCTGAAAATATTATGGCAGATATATGGTGGATTGGTGGTGGAAAGAACATTATCAGTTAAGCCCCATTTACACTTAATCAGTTGGTATGCATTTTTTTTCTTCTCCATAGCAGTGCATTATATATATATATATATATATATATATATATATATATATATATATATATATATATATATATATATATATATATATATATATATATATATATATATATATATATATATATAATGAAAAACCTTTCAGTTAAAACGCGTATAGTGTGAACTCAGCCATTGGGAAACATGGGCATTACTTCAAAAATCAGTTGTCCTTTCAATTATAACTGCGACCAACTGATTAAGTGTAAAAAATGGGGCCTTTATTGCCTGGGGTTATACTTTCTGACTAGTGTTGGGCGAACATCTAGATGTTCGGGTTCGGACCGAACATGGCCGCGATGTTCGGGTGTTCGACCCGAACTTCGAACATAATGGAAGTCAATGGGGACCCGAACTTTCGTGCTTTGTAAAGCTTCCTTACATGCTACATACCCCAAATTAGCAGGGTATGTGCACCTTGGGAGTGGGTACAAGAGGAAAAAAAATATTTGAAAAAGAGCTTATAGTTTTTGAGAAAATTGATTGTAAAGTTTCAAAGGAAAAACTGTCTTTTAAATGTGGAAAATGTCATGTTTCTTTGCACAGGTAACATGCTTTTTGTCGCCATGCAGTCATAAATGTAATACAGAGAAGAGGTTCCAGGAAAAGGGACCGGTAACGGTAACCCAGCAGCAGCAGCACACGTGATGGAACAGGAGCAGGCGCAGGAGGAGAAGGCCATGCTTTTTGAGACACAACAACCCAGGCCTTGCATGAGGACAAGAAGCGTGCGGATAGCATGCTTTTTACCGCCATGCAGTCATAAATGTAATAAAGATAAGAGGTTCAATAAACAGGGACCGGGCGTCAACGCTAACCCAGCAGCAGCAGACGTGATGGAACAGGAGGAGGCGCAGGAGGAGAAGGCCACGCTTTCAGGTGCAACTCAGGCCTTGCATGAGGACAAAAAAATGTGTGCGCAAAGCAATGCAATGAGTAGTTTTCAGGACACAATGGGCTATTCGGAGGAGCTATTCCCACCCCCACAATCTTCTACCTGTGAAAGGTCAATGGAACAGCCACAAATGTTGTGCCCGGATTCACAACCTTTTTCTGTGGAAAATGCACCTTGCACTGAAATGCAAGGCGAGGCCGAGGATGAACATGACGTCAACAACTCAACATGACGCAAAATGGGGGCGGAACAGAAAGCTGCTTTCAATGTTTTGAAGGCCTTAATTGCCTCCGGTGGCCAGTTAGATGCATCATTCATCACACCCAAATCCCAGAGCAATGTGTGCAGGAATTTGAATCTCAGGAGGTGTACCGAGATCATCTGGACAAGTGACCAAGTGACAAAGTGACTAGTGACAAAGTGACAAAGTGACAAAATGACAAAGTGACAAAATGACAAAGTGACAAGTGACAAAATGACAAAGTGACAAGTGACAAGTGACAAAATGACAAAGTGACAAGTGACAAAATGACAAAGTGACAAGTGACAAAGTGACAAGTGACAAGTGACAAAGTGACAAGTGACAAAATGACAAAGTGACAAGTGACAAAGTGACCAGTGACAAAGTGACAACTGAGAGGTTGTTCTGGGGAGCTCCACTGCACTCAGTCGCATATGAGGAGAGGTCTCGTCGGGACTGCTGATCCTCCTCAGCTTGCTCAAAGCCTTGAGGGTTCCTGAAGATCCTCTGCTTGGAGTTCGCCGGGGTTCAGCTTGGTGTCGGGGTCGGCGGCGTCCTCCTCACTCCAACGTGGCAGATCTTCTGTTGAAGGAAAAAAAAAAAAACATTGTTAAAAGTCCAGTACCGCTTCTGAAGGACTCACCAAGAGATGCAGGAGCGCTTCAATCCAGCGCACCATCGCTCGCTGGGTGATGTCCCTGCCTACGTGCTGGAATTCTACGCTGCACATGCTAGCACGCTTTTGCGCAGTGCCGAGGCGCATTCCAGCAGCTAGTAGCTACCAAGCTTCTGTGGATCTGATTGGGCCACCATGTTGGATCTCTGCCAAGTCCTCCAAAATTTTGAGCAATCCACGTTGCGTGACTGAGCAGTGACAACTCTACAGTCAGCATTACAATACCACTGCTGTGTTTACTGAAGAAATCAATGTTGAAGATGGAAACCGCTGGCATGATGCAAGTGGGGGATTCTGAAGATGAAAACGATCAGCGTGATGATACCAACATCAGGCAACCTGCCTAAGGAAACGCTGGTCCCAGCTATGACAAAGAACAGGACGAGGAACAGCTGGAGTTGGAGCAGGAATTGGATGCCCCCACTGCCGAGGGACAGAGCGGTGCACGTTGGACTTCCACAATTTAGCGGGAAAGGACAGCAGAAGAGGAAGGAAGTGATGCTGGTGACGAATATGGTGCATCACAACAATCACAACTCTTACAAGAACATGAAGATAGAGGAGTCTGGCAGGACTCTCTGGCACACATGGCTCAATTCATGCTAGACTGCATTGAAAGCGGCCCGCGCATTATTCACTATTCATTATTATTCATTATTCTGGAATCTGGACAACACCAATTACTGGGTTTATACCCAGTTTATACAAACACAATGTTAAAAAACTGATTGAAGAAAGTGTCAGACAGGTCAAAAATGGAACAATTCCAGCAGGCCCTTGAGGATGGAGACTTTAGAGAGGAGATTGACATCCTCCTCCTTCTCTAGCCAGTTGTACACCGACAGACTGACTTCAGCAAACCCAGGAGGACCAGGAGGGCAGCAAAGAACACAAGCTGCTGCTAGTGCCCAAAAGGGAATGGTATTGGCAGTGTCCTTGGAGTGGGAACATTTTCTGACACCCATGCAGCAGCCCACAGAACAGCAATCGGGCAGTTCCATGTCCTCCAACACCAATCGCCTAGAGAAGATGGTCAAGGTCCAGGACTACATGTCAGATGGCGTAGCTGTGTTGAACAATCCATCTGCAGACAGACGGTGAGTGTGACAGGCAGCACAGAAGGACCATGGCAACTCACTCATAGTACCACAGTTTGATAGTGCTGCCCAAAAAATTATATGGATCCGTGGACCCGGGCACTACAGGCAGTACTGGGAAGTGGGAACGCAGATTTTAGTACCTAAACACACGATACAACATGTTTTCCGGGGTCGGACTCTGAGGCACATACAGATGGTCCCGATCATCATCCTCATCATACAACTCTTCTCCTGAGTCTGACCCACCCACCACCTCTGCCACCCCAACATCCCCAGACACAGACCCCTCATCGTCCTCAACATTAACTTGGGATGCTGGCCTGAGCCCGACCTCCTCCTCCACATCAGGCCCCATCATCTCCTCAATGGCAGCCCTCATTAATCGTTCTGGCGACGGACCGATGGACACAACATTCTCCTCCGGAGAGGGCTGCTGCTGACCACTGGCTGCTGTAGTGGATGTTATAGCTTGCGTGGGGCGTTGGCTGTTGCTGTTGTTGGGAGTGCTGCTCACAGCGGAGGTCTCTGAGGAACTCATGGTGAGCTCATATAGTGGTTGGCGGTGAGTGGAGTATTACTGATCCCAGCAATATACACACTGACTGGCAGAGTACGCAATGCTATATAGTCTGGCTGAGCGGTGTACACAGAGTGGCAGTACACACAATGCTATATAGTCTGGCTGAGCCGTGTACACAGAGTGGCAGTACACACAATGCTATATAGTCTGGCTGAGCGGTGTACACAGAGTGGCAGTACACACAATGCTATATAGTCTGGCTGAGCCGTGTACACAGAGTGGCAGTAAACACAATGCTATATATAGCGTGGCTGAGCGAGGTGCACAGTGGCAGTACACACAATGCTATATTAGTCAGGCTAAGCCGTGTACAGAGAGTGTCAGAAAACACAATGCTATATATAGCGTGGCTGAGCGAGGTGCACAGTGGCAGTACACACAATGCTATATAGCCAGGCTAAGCCGTGTACACAGAGTGTCAGAAAACACAATGCTATATATATAGCGTGGCTGAGCGAGGTGCACAGTGGCAGTACACACAATGCTATATATAGCGTGGCTGAGCGAGGTGCACAGTGGCAGTACACACAATGCTATATATAGCGTGGCTGAGCGAGGTGCACAGTGGCAGTACACACAATGCTATATATAGCGTGGCTGAGCGAGGTGCACAGTGGCAGTACACACAATGCTATATTAGTCAGGCTAAGCCGTGTACACAGAGTGTCAGAAAACACAATGCTATATATATAGCGTGGCTGAGCGAGGTACACAGTGGCAGTAAACAATGCTATATATAGTGTGGCTGAGCGAGCGGTGTACTACTGTTCCCAGCAGCGACACACAATGACTGGGGGGGACCCTGGCTAGCGTGGCTGGAGAGCGAACTACCCTGCCTGCCTACCCAAAGCTAAACCCACAGACAAATGGCGGAGATATGACGTGGTTCGGGTATTTATTTACCCGAACCACGTGACCGTTCAGCCAATCAGAGCGCGTTCGGGCCCGAATCACGTGACCCGTTCGGCCAATCACAGCGCTAGCCGAACGTTCGGGGAACGTTCGGCCATGCGCTCTTAGTTCGGCCATGTGGCCGAACGGTTTGGCCGAGCACCGTCAGGTGTTCGGCCGAACTCGAACATCACCCGAACAGGGTGATGTTCTGCAGAACCCGAACAGTGGCGAACACTGTTCGCCCAACACTAGAGTTGGGCCGAACGGTTCGCCGGCGAACGTGGTTCGCGCGAACGTAGGTGGTTCGCGTGCGGGTACCGCACGCGAACCTTTTGCGGAAGAAGTTCGGTTCGCCCCATAATGCACTGAGGGTCAACTTTGACCCTCTACATCACAGTCAGCAGGCCCAGTGTAGCCAATTAGGCTACACTAGCCCCTGGAGCCCCACCCCCCCTTATATAAGGCAGGCAGCGGCGGCCATTACGGCCACTCGTGTGCCTGCATTAGTGAGAGTAGGGCGAGCTGCTGCAGTCTCTCATATAGGGAAAGATTAGTTAGGCTTAACTTCTTCCTGGCTGCATACCTGTTCTGTTCAGTGAGCCCTCAGCCCACTGCATACCTGTACTGTGATCCTGCCACTGCATACCTGTTCAGTGATCCTGCCACTGCATACCTGTTCAGTGATCCTGCCACTGCATACCTATTCTGTTCAGTGAGCCCTCAGCCCACTGCATACCTGTACTGTGATCCTGCCACTCCATACCTGTTCAGTGATCCTGCCACTGCATACCTGTTCTGTTCAGTGAGCCCTCAGCCCACTGCATACCTGTACTGTGATCCTGCCACTGCATACCTGTTCAGTGATCCTGCCACTGCATACCTGTTCAGTGATCCTGCCACTGCATACCTGTTCTGTTCAGTGAGCCCTCAGCCCACTGCATACCTGTACTGTGATCCTGCCACTCCATACCTGTTCAGTGATCCTGCCACTGCATACCTGTTCTGTTCAGTGAGCCCTCAGCCCACTGCATACCTGTACTGTGATCGTGCCACTCCATACCTGTTCAGTGATCCTGCCACTGCATACCTGTTCAGTGATCCTGCCACTGCATACCTGTTCTGTGAACCCGCCACTGTATACCTGTTCTGTTCAGTGGACCCGCCACTGTATACCTGTTCTGTGAACCCGCCACTGTATACCTGTTCTGTTCAGTGGACCCGCCACTGTATACCTGTTCTGTTCAGTGGACCCGCCACTGTATACCTGTTCTGTTCAGTGGACCCGCCACTGTATACCTGTTCAGTGAACCCGCCACTGCATACCTGTTGTGTTCAGTGAACCTGCCACTGCATACCTGTTGTGTTCAGTGAACCTGCCACTGCATACCTGTTCTGTGAACCCGCCACTGTATACCTGTTCTGTTCAGTGGACCCGCCACTGTATACCTGTTCAGTGAACCCGCCACTGTATACCTGTTCTGTTCAGTGGACCCGCCACTGTATACCTGTTTAGTGAACACGCCACTGCATACCTATTGTGTTCAGTGATCCTGCCACTGCATACCTGTTCTGTGAACCCGCCACTGTATACCTGTTCTGTTCAGTGGACCCGCCACTGTATACCTGTTCTGTGAACCCGCCACTGTATACCTGTTCTGTTCAGTGGACCCGCCACTGTATACCTGTTCTGTTCAGTGGACCCGCCACTGTATACCTGTTCTGTTCAGTGGACCCGCCACTGTATACCTGTTTAGTGAACACGCCACTGCATACCTATTGTGTTCAGTGATCCTGCCACTGCATACCTGTTCTGTGAACCCGCCACTGTATACCTGTTCTGTTCAGTGGACCCGCCACTGTATACCTGTTCTGTGAACCCGCCACTGTATACCTGTTCTGTTCAGTGGACCCGCCACTGTATACCTGTTCTGTTCAGTGTAAACATACATATATCCAGGCACATCGCCTCTAGTTAGGACATTAAATAAATTATTAGGGAAAGGGAGGTGCTGAAGGGGGTGTGGCTAGAAAACAGCAAAAATCTATTAACCCTTCGCACACTCACATGCAAATGTTCACACAATTGCATTCACAGATTCACTCATCCAGGCACAACTGTTATCCCTACAGCTAAATTAAAAGCCAGGGTTTTAGTTCACAGAAGAATGCATTCTTATGCTTAATCACCTATACTGCGCAGAAGTACCCAGGTAAACATAGGTGTCCTAACTCTGGCCCTGTAACATGCATAGTGCAGACATGCAAACACATTCATTGCATCAAACCTATCAATGGATTAGGAGCACACATCCTAACTTCCTCTCCTGGGAAAGACAGTGCATCTTACCAATCGCACAAGGGAGCTAATGTTATGTGTCCATGTGCACAATGCGCATACACCAGCATAAGCTGTCTGCATGCTGACAAACATACAGGGGAAGGGGGAGTGCACCGAATTGGACCCTAGCCACAGGGGTCAATGATAAGAATAAACATACATATATCCAGGCACATCGCCTCTAGTTAGGACATTAAATAAATTATTAGGGAAAGGGAGGTGCTGAAGGGGGTGTGGCTAGAAAACAGCAAAAATCTATTAACCCTTCGCACACTCACATGCAAATGTTCACACAATTGCATTCACAGATTCACTCATCCAGGCACAACTGTTATCCCTACAGCTAAATTAAAAGCCAGGGTTTTAGTTCACAGAAGAATGCATTCTTATGCTTAATCACCTATACTGCGCAGAAGTACCCAGGTAAACATAGGTGTCCTAACTCTGGCCCTGTAACATGCATAGTGCAGACATGCAAACACATTCATTGCATCAAACCTATCAATGGATTAGGAGCACACATCCTAACTTCCTCTCCTGGGAAAGACAGTGCATCTTACCAATCGCACAAGGGAGCTAATGTTATGTGTCCATGTGCACAATGCGCATACACCAGCATAAGCTGTCTGCATGCTGACAAACATACAGGGGAAGGGGGAGTGCACCGAATTGGACCCTAGCCACAGGGGTCAATGATAAGAATAAACATACATATATCCAGGCACATCGCCTCTAGTTAGGACATTAAATAAATTATTAGGGAAAGGGAGGTGCTGAAGGGGGTGTGGCTAGAAAACAGCAAAAATCTATTAACCCTTCGCACACTCACATGCAAATGTTCACACAATTGCATTCACAGATTCACTCATCCAGGCACAACTGTTATCCCTACAGCTAAATTAAAAGCCAGGGTTTTAGTTCACAGAAGAATGCATTCTTATGCTTAATCACCTATACTGCGCAGAAGTACCCAGGTAAACATAGGTGTCCTAACTCTGGCCCTGTAACATGCATAGTGCAGACATGCAAACACATTCATTGCATCAAACCTATCAATGGATTAGGAGCACACATCCTAACTTCCTCTCCTGGGAAAGACAGTGCATCTTACCAATCGCACAAGGGAGCTAATGTTATGTGTCCATGTGCACAATGCGCATACACCAGCATAAGCTGTCTGCATGCTGACAAACATACAGGGGAAGGGGGAGTGCACCGAATTGGACCCTAGCCACAGGGGTCAATGATAAGAATAAACATACATATATCCAGGCACATCGCCTCTAGTTAGGACATTAAATAAATTATTAGGGAAAGGGAGGTGCTGAAGGGGGTGTGGCTAGAAAACAGCAAAAATCTATTAACCCTTCGCACACTCACATGCAAATGTTCACACAATTGCATTCACAGATTCACTCATCCAGGCACAACTGTTATCCCTACAGCTAAATTAAAAGCCAGGGTTTTAGTTCACAGAAGAATGCATTCTTATGCTTAATCACCTATACTGCGCAGAAGTACCCAGGTAAACATAGGTGTCCTAACTCTGGCCCTGTAACATGCATAGTGCAGACATGCAAACACATTCATTGCATCAAACCTATCAATGGATTAGGAGCACACATCCTAACTTCCTCTCCTGGGAAAGACAGTGCATCTTACCAATCGCACAAGGGAGCTAATGTTATGTGTCCATGTGCACAATGCGCATACACCAGCATAAGCTGTCTGCATGCTGACAAACATACAGGGGAAGGGGGAGTGCACCGAATTGGACCCTAGCCACAGGGGTCAATGATAAGAATAAACATACATATATCCAGGCACATCGCCTCTAGTTAGGACATTAAATAAATTATTAGGGAAAGGGAGGTGCTGAAGGGGGTGTGGCTAGAAAACAGCAAAAATCTATTAACCCTTCGCACACTCACATGCAAATGTTCACACAATTGCATTCACAGATTCACTCATCCAGGCACAACTGTTATCCCTACAGCTAAATTAAAAGCCAGGGTTTTAGTTCACAGAAGAATGCATTCTTATGCTTAATCACCTATACTGCGCAGAAGTACCCAGGTAAACATAGGTGTCCTAACTCTGGCCCTGTAACATGCATAGTGCAGACATGCAAACACATTCATTGCATCAAACCTATCAATGGATTAGGAGCACACATCCTAACTTCCTCTCCTGGGAAAGACAGTGCATCTTACCAATCGCACAAGGGAGCTAATGTTATGTGTCCATGTGCACAATGCGCATACACCAGCATAAGCTGTCTGCATGCTGACAAACATACAGGGGAAGGGGGAGTGCACCGAATTGGACCCTAGCCACAGGGGTCAATGATAAGAATAAACATACATATATCCAGGCACATCGCCTCTAGTTAGGACATTAAATAAATTATTAGGGAAAGGGAGGTGCTGAAGGGGGTGTGGCTAGAAAACAGCAAAAATCTATTAACCCTTCGCACACTCACATGCAAATGTTCACACAATTGCATTCACAGATTCACTCATCCAGGCACAACTGTTATCCCTACAGCTAAATTAAAAGCCAGGGTTTTAGTTCACAGAAGAATGCATTCTTATGCTTAATCACCTATACTGCGCAGAAGTACCCAGGTAAACATAGGTGTCCTAACTCTGGCCCTGTAACATGCATAGTGCAGACATGCAAACACATTCATTGCATCAAACCTATCAATGGATTAGGAGCACACATCCTAACTTCCTCTCCTGGGAAAGACAGTGCATCTTACCAATCGCACAAGGGAGCTAATGTTATGTGTCCATGTGCACAATGCGCATACACCAGCATAAGCTGTCTGCATGCTGACAAACATACAGGGGAAGGGGGAGTGCACCGAATTGGACCCTAGCCACAGGGGTCAATGATAAGAATAAACATACATATATCCAGGCACATCGCCTCTAGTTAGGACATTAAATAAATTATTAGGGAAAGGGAGGTGCTGAAGGGGGTGTGGCTAGAAAACAGCAAAAATCTATTAACCCTTCGCACACTCACATGCAAATGTTCACACAATTGCATTCACAGATTCACTCATCCAGGCACAACTGTTATCCCTACAGCTAAATTAAAAGCCAGGGTTTTAGTTCACAGAAGAATGCATTCTTATGCTTAATCACCTATACTGCGCAGAAGTACCCAGGTAAACATAGGTGTCCTAACTCTGGCCCTGTAACATGCATAGTGCAGACATGCAAACACATTCATTGCATCAAACCTATCAATGGATTAGGAGCACACATCCTAACTTCCTCTCCTGGGAAAGACAGTGCATCTTACCAATCGCACAAGGGAGCTAATGTTATGTGTCCATGTGCACAATGCGCATACACCAGCATAAGCTGTCTGCATGCTGACAAACATACAGGGGAAGGGGGAGTGCACCGAATTGGACCCTAGCCACAGGGGTCAATGATAAGAATAAACATACATATATCCAGGCACATCGCCTCTAGTTAGGACATTAAATAAATTATTTATGTTCTGTTCAGTGGACCCGCCACTGTATACCTGTTCTGTTCAGTGGACCCACCACTGTATACCTGTTCTGTTCAGTGGACCCGCCACTGTATACCTGTTCTGTGAACCCGCCACTGTATACCTGTTCTGTTCAGTGGACCCGCCACTGTATACCTGTTTAGTGAACACGCCACTGCATACCTATTGTGTTCAGTGATCCTGCCACTGCATACCTGTTCTGTGAACCCGCCACTGTATACCTGTTCTGTTCAGTGGACCCGCCACTGTATACCTGTTCTGTTCAATGGACCCGCCACTGTATACCTGTTCTGTTCAGTGGACCCGCCACTGTATACCTGTTCTGTTCAGTGGACCCGCCACTGTATACCTGTTCTGTTCAGTGGACCCGCCACTGTATACCTGTTCTGTTCAGTGGACCCGCCACTGTATACCTGTTCTGTTCAGTGGACCCGCCACTGTATACCTGTTCTGTGAACCCGCCACTGTATACCTGTTCTGTTCAGTGGACCCGCCACTGTATACCTGTTTAGTGAACACGCCACTGCATACCTATTGTGTTCAGTGATCCTGCCACTGCATACCTGTTCTGTGAACCCGCCACTGTATACCTGTTCTGTTCAGTGAACCCACCGCATCAGTGCGCATACCTGTGCAGTTAAGTGAACCCACCTACCTACGTGAGTGCACGCAGTGTGATATACCACTCCGTGCATACCCAATATGGACAAAACAGGTAGAGGAAGAGAAAGAGGTAGTGGCAGAGGCAGAGGAAGGCCACCCGGCAGGTCTGCGCGAGGTCGTGTAAATGTAATTTCGTGTGGACCTGGCCCACAGTACAGTGCTCGGAAGAAGGCACGTCCCATCACCTCCCAAGATTGTCAGGACGTGGTTGAGTATTTAGCGACACAGAACACCTCATCTTGCTCAGCCACCAGCGCTACTACTAGCACCACTTCCGCTGCATTTGACACTTCGCAAAAATTATTTAGTGTTGAAATCACTGATGCACAGCCATTGTTGTTACAGCCAGATGAACTTTCACCAGCTAATATGTCTGAGTTACGCGGCAACACTATGGATGTAACGTGTCAGGAGGATGAAGGACCTACTGATGGTGCAAGTTTGGATTTGTCTGAGGCAAGCGAAGCTGGGCAGGATGACTACGATGATGACGGTAATAGGGATCCTCTGTATGTTCCCAATAGAGGAGATGAAGAGGGGGACAGTTCAGAGGGGGAGTCAGAGAGTAGTAGGAGGAGAGAAGTTGCTGAAAGAAGCTGGGGCAGCTCTTCGTCAGAAACAGCTGGTGGCAGAGTCCGGCACCATGTATCGCCACCTATGTACAGCCAGCCAACTTGCCCTTCAGCATCAGCTGCTGAGGTCCCCATAGTGCCCACATCCCAGGGTGGCTCAGCGGTGTGGAAATGTTTTAATGTGTGTGCCTCAGATCGGACCAAAGCCATCTGTTCGCTCTGCCAACAAAAATTGAGCCGTGGAAAGGCCAACACTCACGTAGGGACAAGTGCCTTACGAAGGCACCTGGAGAAAAGGCACAAACAGCAATGGGATGGCCACCTGAGCAAAAGCAGCAGCAGCACACAAAAGAAAAGTCACCCTCCTTCTCCTCTTCCTCCTTCAGGTGCATCATCTGCTTCTGCCGCTTTCTCCTTTGCACCTTCACAGGCACCCTCCTCCACTCCGCCTCTGCCCTTGAGCGGTTCCTGCTCCTCTGCCCACAGCAGCAGTCAGGTGTCCGTGAAGGAAATGTTTGAGCGGAAGAAGCCACTTTTGGCCAGTCACCCCCTTGCCCGGCGTCTGACAGCTGGCGTGGCGGAACTGTTAGCTCGCCAGCTGTTACCATACCGGCTGGTGGACTCTGAGGCCTTCCGTAAATTTGTGGCCATCGGAACACCGCAGTGGAAGATGCCAGGCCGCACTTATTTTTCGAGAAAGGCCATACCCCAACTGCACCGTGAAGTTGAGAGGCAAGTGGTGTCATCTCTTGCGAAGAGCGTTGGGTCAAGGGTACACCTGACCACGGATGGCTGGTCTGCCAAGCACGGGCAGGGCCGCTACATTACCTACACAGCCCATTGGGTGAACCTGGTGGTGAACGATGGCAAGCAGAAAGCGGCGGACCAAATTGTGACACCTCCACGGCTTGCAGGCAGGCCTCCTGCCACCTCCTCTCCTCCTGCTACATGCTCTTCGCTGTCCTCCTCCTCCTCCTTGGCTGAGTGGCAGTTCTCCTCTCCAGCTACACAGCCCCAGCTCCGCAGGGCCTATGCTGCATGCCAGGTACGACGGTGTCACGCCATCTTAGACATGGCTTGTCTCAAAGCGGAGAGTCACACTGGAGCAGCTCTCCTGGCTGCTCTTAAGAAACAGGTGGATGAGTGGCTGACCCCGCACCACCTGGAGATAGGCAACGTGGTGTGCGACAACGGCAGCAATCTGCTTGCCGCTTTGCATATGGGGAAGCTGACACACATACCCTGCATGGCACATGTCATGAATCTAGTGGTTCAAAGATTTGTGGCAAAGTACCCTGGCTTAGCAGATGTCCTGAAGCAGGCCAGGAAGTTCTGTGGGCATTTGAGGCGCTCTTACACAGCCATGGCACGATTTGCAGAAATTCAGCGTAAAAACAACATGCCGGTGAGACGCCTCATTTGCGATAGCCCCACTCGCTGGAACTCGACCCTGCTCATGTTCTCCCGCCTGCTAGAACAGAAGAAAGCCGTCACCCAGTACCTCTACAACTGGAGTAGAATGAAACAGTCTGGGAAGATGGGGATGTTCTGGCCCGACAACTGGACACTGATGAAAAATGCATGCAGGCTCATGCGGCCGTTTGAGGAGGTGACCAACCTGGTGAGCCGCAGTGAGGGCACCATCAGCGACTTAATTCCCTACGCGTACTTCTTGGAGCGTGCTGTGCGTACAGTGGCGGATGAAGCTGCGAATGAGCGTGACCAGGAACCGTTATGGCAGGAACAGGCATGGGACCAATTTTCATCAGACCCAGCTGTTTCCTCAACACCTGCGGCAGCACAGAGGGGGGAGGAGGAGGAAGAAGAGAGGTCGTGTGCAGAAGACGAGTCAGACTCAGAGGATGATGAGCAAGGTGTTTCTTTGGGGGAGGAGGAGGAGGAGGAGGAGGAGGGGACAGCGGCAGGAGAACAACCGCAGCAGGCGTCGCAGGGGGCTTGTGCTGCTCAACCTTCCCGTGGTATTGTTCGCGGCTGGGGGGAGGAGGTTGACTTACCTGACGTCACTGAGGAAGAGCAAGAGGAGATGGAGGGTACTGGATCCGACTTTGTGCAGATGTCGTCTTTTATGCTGTCCTGCCTGTTGAGGGACCCCCGTATAAAAAACCTCAAGGGGAATGAGCTGTACTGGGTGGCCACACTACTAGACCCTTGGTACAGGCACAAAGTGGCGGACCTGTTACCAACTCACCGGAAGGTGGAAAGGATGCAGCACATGCAGAACCAGCTGTCAACTATGCTTTACAATGCCTTTAAGGGTGATGTGACGGCACAACGCCAGCAAGGTACCACTGCCACTAATCCTCCTCCCGTGTCCACGCAGTCAAAGACAGGACGCTCCAGCGATCTCATGGTGATGTCGGACATGCGGACGTTCTTTAGTCCAACGCCTCGCCGTAGCCCTTCCGGATCCACCCTCCACCAACGCCTCGACCGGCAGGTAGCCGACTACCTGGCCTTAAGTGTGGATGTAGACACTGCTGTGAACAGCGATGAGGAACCCTTGAACTACTGGGTGCGCAGGCTTGACCTGTGGCCAGAGCTGTCCCAATTTGCCATCCAACTTCTCTCCTGCCCTGCCGCAAGCGTCCTCTCAGAAAGGACCTTCAGCGCAGCTGGAGGCATTGTCACAGAGAAGAGAAGTCGCCTAAGTCACAAAAGTGTTAAGTACCTCACCTTTATCAAAATGAATGAGGCATGGATCCCGGAGGGCTGCTGCCCGCCCCAAGACTAAGTCAGTCCCCGCACACACAGCATCTCTGCCTGCACGCCGTGTGACTGGCTGCCTGGCCTGCCCCAAAAAGACTAAGTCGCTCCCAGTCCCTCCACACAGCATGTCTGCCTGCAGGCTGCTTCACTACCTTCTCCGCCACCACCAACAGGGTCCGGGACTCCAGGCGGATTGCTGAATTTTTTAGGCCGCTGCTAGCAGCGGCCGCTGTAATAATTTTTATGGTGCGTGTACATGACTGCCTAATTTTTCTGGCTGCACTGAGGGCAGCTGCAACAACAAAAGAAAAGGCATGTACATGCGCCCATTCCCCTTCGTGATCATTACCTTGCCGTGGTGAAGGGGCTTGCGTATCACAATGAAGCAATGACCGGCGCCTAGATGAGTGTCTCGGGGGGCACACAAAAGATAATAAGGTCGTTGCTTCATTGTGGTCAGACCAAATTTGATCAGCTGGACAGTCACTGTTCTGTCATTCAGCTACATCAGCCAGGCCGACCATATGGGCTGTAAAGCCACCAAAACCTGCACTCTCGCCATGGTGCGCACCAGTCCAGCACGGCCGTCACTAGTACAAACAGCTGCTTGCGGTGCGTTACACGGTGAGTTTGGTGTGTCAGTGTGAAGCAGTACCTTAATTACACTACCTGATTGATGTATACACATGCAAGATGTTTTAAAGCACTTTAGGCCTGTCATTTAGCATTCAATGTGATTTCTGCCCTTAAAACGCTGCTTTGCGTCAAATCCAGATTTTTCCCGGGGACTTTTGGCGTGTATCCCACTCCGCCATGCCCCCCTCCAGGTGTTAGACCCCTTGAAACATCTTTTCCATCACTTTTGTGGCCAGCATAATTATTTTTTTTTTTCAAAGTTCGCATCCCCATTGAAGTCTATTGCGGTTCGCGAACTTTAACGCGAACCGAACGTTCCGCGAAAGTTCGCGAACCCGGTTCGCGAACCTAAAATCGGAGGTTCGGC
Organism: Hyperolius riggenbachi; assembly: GCF_040937935.1. Lineage (NCBI taxonomy): Eukaryota > Metazoa > Chordata > Amphibia > Anura > Hyperoliidae > Hyperolius > Hyperolius riggenbachi. Next base: position 315,102,970 of record NC_090647.1, on the reverse strand, counting down.
CCAACTCTACCCAACACTATTTCTGACCACCCAGAGCAACAAGGCTAGTGGCTGAATAATGGAAGAGGCTACTAGGGATGATCGGAATGAGCAAATTCCGTTCCGCCGAAATTGCGGAATTCCTCCAGCACTAAATTCCGTCGCCATTACATTTCCGCAGAATTTCACGAATTTCCGCGGAATTACACATTCCGGCGGAAAAATTAAAGTAATCGCAAATTAAACCTTGTTTATGCTAACTGGTAGCCCATGGGACCTAGTGGCTGTTCCCCCGGTAATTTTATTCTTTTTTTCAGAATTTTTTATTTTATTTTATTTTATTTTTTTTGCAGCAAGAGGTGTCGCTTAAGCCATGGGACCTACCGCTAGGTCCCATGGTGGTCATTTTGGCGCCGCAGGAGGTGTCGCTTAAGCCATGGGACCTAGCGGTGGTCCCATGGCGGTAGTTTTGGCACTGCAGGAGGTGTCGATTAAAGGTAACCTTAAGTAAAAAAAAAATGAGTTTTAGTCACCTGGGGCTTCCCTCAGCCCCCTGCAGCTGATCGGTGCCCTCGCAGCCTCGCTCTGATGCTCCTGGACCCGCCGGCGGCAACTTACGGTTTCGCCGTCACCGGGCGTCAGGCTGGGAACGCGAGTGATTCTTCGCTCCCAGCTACAATAGCACCCCCTATACTGCTATTGGTCCCATGGCGGTTGTTTTGGCACCGCAGGAGGTGTCGCATAAGCTATGGGACCAGGTGGTGTTTCCATGGCGTTCGTTTTGGCACTGCAAGCGGTGTCGCGTAAGCTATGGGACCTGGCGGTGGTTCCATGGCGGTCATTTTGGCACCGCAGAAGGTGTCACGTAAGCTATGGGACCTGGTGGTGGTCCCATAGCGGTCGTTTTGGCGCCGCAGGAGGTGTCGTGTAAGCTTTGGGACCTGGCAGTGGTCCCATGGCGGTGGTTTTGGTGGCGCAGGAGGTGTCGCGTAAGCTTTGGGACTTGGCAGTGGTTCTATGGTGGTGCTTTTTGTGCCACAGAAAGTGTCGCGTAAGCTTTGGGACCTATACAAAATGTTTGGGATAGGTGAGACAGCTAGGGAGCTGGTTGCTAACATAGGATTGATTGTTTTTTGTTAACCTCCTTGCCGGTTAGCCCGAGCTCAGCTTGGGGTAACCTGCGCAAAAGGATTTCTCAGGCCCCGCTGGGCCAATTTGAATATTTTTTTATTGCACGCAGCTAGCACTTTGCTAGCTGCGTGTATATTTCGATCGCCACCGCTCGGCGCTGATTCGCCGCTACCCGCCGAACCGCACCCCCCCCCCTCTTCAGACCCCTTGCGCAGCCTGGCCAATCAGTGCTGAGGGGTGGATCGGGATTCCCTCTGACGTCCCAACGTCCATGATGACGGGGAAAGCCCAGCAGGAAATCCCGTTCTGAACGGGATTTCCTGCTTTCAGAGAGCGCCAGCGGCGATCGGGTTAGGTAGGGGGATGCCACTTCTCAGCGGCTATCATGTAGCAAGCCCTGGGCTCGCTACATGATTTAAAAAATTTTTTTTTTAAAGTGCTGCGCCGCCCCCTTGCTGACACAATTGGAATGGCAAGGGGGTTAACACTGTAATTGGTGCTGAAATAATTCAGATTTTCATGCAGCAATCCGTTTGGGTGGTTTTTGTAAGCCTCTGATTGGTGCAGAAATTCCTATTTTCATGAAGAAATCCTGTTGTTTTCAATTTAAACTTCTTCTAGTGATTGGCTTACAAAATTCCGCATTCCGCTGGAATTACGTATCCTTCCGTGGAATTTCCGCTATAGCGCTAGGCAATTCTGTTCCGATGGGAAGGAACGGAATCACCAAATTCCAGCCGGAATCGCGGAAAAAATAATTCCGCGGAACGCAATGAGCATCCCTAGGGGCTACACAGGTTGCCCAGAGCAACTGCAGCTCTGGGCTTCTGATATCGCTACAAATAAGACACAATGGCAGCGCAGTGCGATGTTGCGCTGCCTATGGTCTGAGTAACCAGACAAAGAACGAACAGACAGACTGACTTGACTGACTGACTGTTGCTCAGGGCGGATTGAGCCTCTGGCTAAGTAACAAGATAGATAACAGAAAGACAGACAATGTTTGCAAAACTAAGCGCTGCCCTAGCGATAGCAAGCATTCAGACAGGTACAAGACAGGACTATAGAATGGAGCGTAACTAGTAGCAACTGCAGCTCACAGTCACATCCACAGAAGCAGAGCAAGCTGGCTAACAACCAGTCACCAGCAAGCATCCTCACAGGCAAGGCTACAGGAAAGAACGTAACTAATAGCAATCGCAGCCTACAGTTACGTTCCCAGAAACTAGAGTAGCAGGAATACTACCAGTCACTAACGTGGTGATGGCAGAATCCAAGCTATCAGGATAGTGGACTTCACTGACCCACCGCGGATGCAGCAAACGTCCATCAGGCATGAAAACAAGGCAATACACAATAGTACAGAAAAATAACAAACGGCTCAACTAACAGATAAATATATATTAGCAAGTCTGCATATATATATTCATCAAGAACTAGCTAAAGCACAAGTAATAAGGTCGCATAGAACTACAATAACAGCTCTATTACAGAGTGACAAAGAGACCAGCGTACTGACCGCTATGTCGGCCAGAGTCTGAAATGGGAAGCAGACTTTTATGCCGGCATCAGCCAATGGATGCAGGTATGCAAATTTCCACACAGCTGAATGGTAATCATTCAATCCTGAGCTGTCTTGATTACCATTTGATAGCTGAAAGACTATCATAACAAATGCATGCAGTACTATGCAACAACATGCATGCAGGAAATCCAGGGCTATCTGGCTGCAGTTCAACTGCAGCAAACCATGGGAGGAATCCTGACAGCATCCTGAACTGCTCTGAACTGCAGAGTGATTGCAAATGACAATAAGACTCACTGCGAATGCGCAACCAGATGCAAGCAGACAAGTCAGAACTGCCCAGTTGCAGCTCCACTGTAAGCGACAGAACATGCTATAGGAGAGATCCATTCCTGACAGGGACTTAGTGTTTTTAGATGATCATAAGGAAAGTAAAAATTAAGCATCCATTAAATTGATTGGGGATAGGGTACATGCACATTTGTTTTGGAGGGTCGATTGTAATATTTAGCATCTGGAACTATTCAGTATTGTACAAAGAAAGGACACTTTGCCATCTGTACATTGTACTGAAGGTAACTATAAATGTAAAGGAATTACCTGCCTATTTAACTACCTATATGGCAAGTTAAATAACTACCTACCTACTTATCTAGCTATATGGTAAGTATTAAAAGTACAGAAAGCTTTCTCCTTCATCAGATATTGAAGTCACAGAACAAGATTTAGGAATTGAACACAAGAAGATTATCAGTGTGAAAACGGGCTACAGAGAGAAAAAAGCAGTGTAAGCATAGTAGGGGGCAAAACGCCTAAGTAAGTGTGTTCCACCACGCAATACAATGCACTTTCAGGGACAAAAGCAATTTATGAACGGCTATGTACTTTTCTCTCAACTATTATTGATGTCTTTCAAAGGCTACTATTGATGCAGTTCTCATCCCCCTGACTGTGAATGCTCTGGGAAGTGGAAAATGGGTTAAGCTCAAAGAAATAATTAACAGAAAATGTGTCTGCATATGATATCAGAAATGGATAGAAACTTAATAGGAATATTCATTTTTTTTTACATGATTGCTTTTACTTTGGAACTCATGTAGACTAGAAAACAAAAGCACACATGCAATGGAGTTTTTACATACTGTATCTTCTTTCTGTTTTCTTCTACATATTTTAACTTGTAAGATAAAAAAAACAAGTAGAAGTGGTGTGTGATCCATTTAGAAGGCTCTAATTAGCAGGAAGTGATGAAATGACCATGTGTCACTTCTACTTTTTTTTTTTGTTCTATATAATGATCTGCATTTTCTAAGCTGGAGAACTGCACATCACAATAATGGTATAAAACATATACATTCAATAAAAATGTGTTTTCCTACTTATTATGCCCCATTCAGTCCCCATATTTGCTTTTGTGCACAAGTAATATTGTCAATTTACAAATTACAAGTTCCCAAAGTACAGTTTATCTGCTCTGAAATCTGCCATTGCATTTTATTCATATTATTCATAAATTTTAACTACTTCATGACCACAGTGCTAAACCCCCCTAAAGACCAGGCTATTTGTTTCAAAATAGGCAACTGCAGCTTTAAGGTCAAGCTGCAGGGCCGCACAACAGCACACTAGTGATCCCCCCCTTTTCTCCCCACCAACAAAGCTCTCTGTTGGTGGGGTCTGATCCCCCCCTCCCCCTGTGTTTATTTTTTTTAATCAATATTTATGTTGTTTGTTTTTAAATAAATATACCTGTTTTTGTATTGTTTCTTTCTCCCTGCGCAGTGAGCCAATCATGGTGATCGCTCTCTTGTGCCCCTGGGGAACAGCCTTGTCACACGGCTGTCCCCAGTACAGCGCTGCTGCAGAGCGGTTTCGCCATCTAACAGTCTCCCAAGTGGCGATCACCGCTCGGAGATTGAAGGTGGGGCGGAGCTCTGCCCCCAAGCAGGAGATGTGCGCGCAGCCTGCGCATGATCTCTGGCAGTAGCCGGCCCCAGGACTTGACGCCAATTCCTGGTCCTGGGGCTGCCGCCGCGGTCACGCCCATTCACGTGACACGGTCTTAGGGTAGTTAATATATAAATATAGAAGCTATCTAGTGATAATTTCTCATCTGTCTCTGCTTGTCAGTTCAGTGAACTTCCGTTTCAGCATGTGACTGGCTGCAACTAATTGTAACAACAGAGGAATGTAAACAAAAGATAATGTTATCACCTCTTCAGATGTGAAACATACGCTAAAGGAGCTTTCCATTGAAGAACAAAGTGCTTTGTTTAACTGTTTGAATGCAGTTATGTTTAAGGCTATAAACAATCTTTTAGAACAAAGAGGAAATGCTGAGTTTCAGACCACTTTAACTTGGTGTTGCTGCAATCGCCTCTGCACTAGTCAAATGACAGCATAAGCCCAAAAATGGGAGCTATTACAATTTTGCAGCATTGGCTGGTAGCTGCTGTAACCAAGTATGGCTCCAGTGAAATCAAGAAGAAGACTGCGCCCCCTTGCACATTTCCCTATACATCGCCAGCTATTGCACTGCCCAGCTTTTCCTTGTTAAATAAATATTTCAAAGCGATCCCAAGCATCTGAATTCTACAGGCAATTGAAGGGAATTCTACGGGACTCCTACACAAAATAATTTCATCTTTGTTATAAAAAAAGACTTTGGTTTACCATTGTTCTATTCTCTGTTAGAGATAGGAATGCTAGCTAGAGTATCTCTTTATGTTTTGTAAACTATGTGTCTCTTTGTCCTTTTACAGGCACTGCTCCAGCATCCGTTTCTGCCAATGCTCAGGCATGTCATTATCACAGTCCATGAATTGAATTGAGTGACCTGCTCCTCTGCGGACGTTGTCCCTGCTAGTGGTATTTGATTTTGTATCCAATGCTATAAATTGTAGAAAGAGGACAATGCGAGATGGCAAGTAATGATGAGATTTCTATAACATATTTGTTGTGAAGGTGATTTAATACATTGCTGTAGCTGCAAAAATACTGTCACCATACAAGCCTAGGTTTCAATATATTGCCTTGATAAGGGCTATCACAATAACTATGTGCAAATTCAATAAAAACAATATAGCTCTGCCTGTCTTATTAAATAATTGTTTCAGATTGTCATTTAATCACATGGGATGTTAAACAGTGACCATCCATAATTCATAAAAAAGGAATTACCCCATTGATAGGGCCTGAAATGCTCCTATTCTAAATAGACAAAGAAGTAGCTATTTCAATTTGCAAAAAATGCACACGAATAAAGTCTTACAAGATTTGATGTGGTTTAGAATAAATTCATGTGTATGACTACATATAATGTATACATCTGTTAGAGTAAAAGTAGAGTCTGTCACAAGGTTGTACAAATCTGACATATCTGACAAGATTTGGACTAGTTTATCTCCTCACGGGGGATTCTAGGTATTTCCTTTATTTTCAAAAGTACTTCCTAGATTGAAGTGGAAAATTTCAACTGCCAGAATAGTGTGCACATGACATCTTTGTATGGATCCTTTCCAGGGATTGCTTTAGCATAAAGGAAATACTGAGAAACCCCCATAAGGAGCTGGAATGGACCGAGATCTGACCAGATTTTGCAGCCTTCGGTAAGTTATAGCGACACAGTAATTTATAGAGCATTTTACTATTGAAGAAATGTATATTTTATATGTATGGGTACATATGTATTTTAAATATTACAGTTTTGTATGATAGTAGGCCTTTAAGACTTAAAGGGAACCTAAACTGAGGAGGATATGGATTTTTCCCTTTAAAACAATACCAGTTGCCTGACTCTCCTGCTGATCCTGTGTCTCTAATACTTTTAGCCACAGCCCCTCAATAAGCATGCAGATCAGGTGCTCTGACTGAAGTCAGACTAGATTAGCTGCATGCTTGTTTCAGGTGTGTGATTCAGCCACTACTGCAGCCAAAGAGATCAGCAGGACTGCCAGGCCACTCATATTATTTAAAAGGAAACATCCATATCCCTTTCAGTTTAGGTTCCCTTTAAAGTGGACCTGAACTCAAAACTTCCTCTCTGCTCTAAATGTGCTTATCTGCTTTGGCAGTCAGGTGACACAGGTGAGGGATCAAATTACAACTTGTGATTAGACACATATGAGGGAAAAATTAGACAGAATAAACGCTCTAGATACATACAAGGTACGTTTCTCAAAGTTTTCCTTCTGCCCTGTGCAAGAGTTCAGGTCCACTTTAAGGAACACCCCACGGAAATGTCAATTAAATTACTTCTGAAGGTGCCTATTCACATACAATCTTATAATTAATCGGTTTCCCCGCCACTGGTTTATTTTTCCAGTGGATTTATTGCCTCTGAAATGATGAGATGGGTTATAATCTTTCATCACATTTATTACCCTGATTGATGATTTCCAATCGTTTTATTTTAATCATTAATATGGGATTGGAAGTTGATCATCTATGAAAATTGTACCATTAATGGGCACTTTAAACTGTTCACTGGCACCACACCTGTGTATGAACTTTTGTACCTGCTGACAGCAGAGGGGAACCTCTATACATGACTCATATCATAGACAGACAGTTTTAGAAATGAATGAGAACACAAAGGAAGCAAAGGTCTGGCCACTTTCCTGGGTATTAAAACAAATTGTATACCTTTACAGTATATAACTGAAACAGTCACTTTAGCAGCATTATAGATTAATCAGGGGGAAATAAGAAAATTTGTAGCATGGTTGTCCTAATATTTTTCACCTTAATTCAGTTTTTACGCCTTTTCTCTCTTCTTTTTCTTTTGCTCTAAAAAATGAGCCTTCCCGAAAGGATGGAAAATATAATCAGGGTGAATGTGGAATATAAAGTAAATGCATTTGAGACTGGTGTCAGGTGACTGCTAGCTTAGCAGGAGAAGCCACAGTTTGTTATTAGGTTTTCAGTAACCGCCATAAAATCACGGTTACAAAGAGATCTCAGGGGTAAATGTTAGGAATTACATGATGAAAAAAAAAATCTGCAGTAAATATTATAAATCGCTGCTCTTACCAGAATAAGAAACAGTTAAAGTTTACATGTCCCAATATGTCTGACCCAAAATTGCTGAATTAAGTGACAATAATGCATCAGAGGAGAAAGAATCGATAATGTTCTGCAGATTAAATTTTATTAGGGATCATAGTTCATCGCCATTTTTCAGCACAAGTTGCCTGTATTAATTAGCATAAATATTCTAGCAAATGTAAAAATAATCATTGTTCTGGTAAAAGGCCAGTGTCAGATAATGTCAGGGCTACAGGGTCAAAACAATTCAGAAAATAACATTTGTTCTGCCATTTGCTTTGAAAGAATTATGTTTGTATCCCCTAGAAATCTAGTTTTAGAAATCATTCCTTTCTTACAAAAGAACAATATAATAAGCTATGCCTAAATCAGGGGTGTAACTAGAAATCACTTCCCCCTCTGCAAAATTTTGCATGCCCCACCCCTCCACCGCCCACCTACCGCCAGCACCAATCTTCCTGAAAAGAAGGCGATATATTACTTCAAAACATGTTTATAATAGGTTCATGCAGTTGCGGGCACAGCCATCAGTGATCCCTGCCCACAATAAATGAATGTGCCCCATGTGGTGGGCAGTGCACACCACAGCAAAAAGTGAACATGGCTACAACAGCTCATGAGCCAAATAATGGCCACATAACATAAAGTGACCCTAGGTTACATACTGTAGGCACTGGATTAGTGTGGCACACTTGTTTTACTACCTATACTAGGGGGGCACTACTTGTGGCTAGCTATACTGGTGGGGCACACTATGTGGCTGGCTATATTGGGGAGGCACTACTTCTAGCTACCTATACTGGTGGCGGAGCCTCTGGCTACCTACACAATCTACAGTAATGCTGGGGGCAAATCAGCTAAAAATGTTGGAGGATAAGCACCATTAAAAATTGCACCGTTATAGGTGGCAATAGCAAAAGCCACAATTAGTGACAATGAACAGTAATTATGGCGCCTTATAAATGACTGCCATAATTACTGTTCACTGCCGCCAATCTCAGCTTTTACTATTGCTGCCTATGATGGCAGTGAGGTAGTTTAGGGTGTTAAGGTTAGGCATGGAGGTAGTTAAGTTTAGGCAGGGTGTGGGGTTAAGGGTTAGGTACCAGGGGGGAAGGGTTAAGGTTAGACAGCAGGAGAGAGTAGTTAAGGTTAGGGAGCGGCAGATGGGGTCTTTGGGTTAGGCACAGGTAGAGGGAGGGTTCAGTGTCAAAGTAGATAGAGGAGGGGTTTATACATTACTTGCTCCCACCAATCGCATCTCCTCCACTTCCTAGATAGTTTGCAGGTGCTGTGCTGCCAGCCAATCAGCATGCGGCTTCAGGATGGCTTCAGGACACTTGCAAACGAACCAGGGAGTGGAGGAGACACAAGCGCTGCAAACAGGTAATGTACAATAATAATAGGTTTAGGCAGCACGGTGGCTTAGTGGTTAGTGCTCTCGCCTTGCAAGCGCTGGGTCCCCGGTTCGAATCCCAGCCAGGTCAACATCTGCAAGGTGTTTGTATGTTCTCCCCGTGTCTGTGTGGGTTTCCTCTGGGCATCCCGGTTTCCTCCTGCATCCCAAAAACATACAGATATGTTAATTGGCTTCCCCCTAAATTGGCCCTAGACTACGATACATGCACTACACCAGTGTTTCTCAACATTTCATGGGTATGTACCCCTTTTGAAGGCCTGTGCTGGCCAAGTACCCTCTGATATGGTAAGAACTATCTCAAGTACCCCTTGATACAGATACACTGAATAGTAGAACTTGATAATTGTTTCTAAACCGTTTCCAAGCATTTGCTATTGTTTTTAATTAGCTGAAATACTAGTTTGGCTGTTTAAATAGGATTTGTTGTTTTCTGAAACCATACATTTATTAAACTTAATTAAATACATCAAGCCCAAGTACCCCCTGGACCCATCAGAAGTACCCCCTGGGGTACGCGTACCGCATGTTGAGAACCTAGGCACTACACGATATGATGGATATATCACTATGGTAGGGACTAGATTGTAAGCCCCTCTGAGGGACAGTTAGTGACAAGACAATATATATTTTGTACAGAGCTGCGCTATATAAATACTTCAAATCAAAATAAAAAATAAATATAATATTAATTATATTTTACTATAAGATTTAAGTAGTAGAATTTTAGTAATTTTACCTATACTCTACTACCAGCAGTCTCTACTGTATTTTTTTCCTGTGCCATTTTTTTAGGTACGCTACTGGGAGGTACCTCTGGCTACTGTCTGGAAGGTCCTGTGTGTGTGTGTGTGTGTGTGTGTTGGGGGGGGGGGGGGGGGGTGTGAAAACCAAAACTTTGTTATGGCGCTGTAACGCTGGGTAATTATGTGTACAAATGAGTACACGGTAAATCGAGGTCAGATCATCAGCTATGGTCATACACGTAATATCAGATAGTTTGCTGTACAAAAGGACTAATGCAAAGCTAGGTCAAATAGATTAGACTGGGGTACATGGATGAGGCAGAGACAGATCCGCTAAGCTGGCTGAGGTCTATACCGGGTATCAGATGACTGTTGTAATGCTGGGGGGGTCATACTTTCTGACCACCCAGCACAACAAGGATAAGTAGCTGGATAATGGAAGAGGCTCCACAGATGGACACAGGAGTAATGAACAAGGGAGCAAGATTGCCCAGAGCAACTGCAGCTCTGGGCCGCGTATCAGGCTAGATGCTATGTGATACAATACGCAACAGACGTAGTCGGTAACAGGCTTGGGTCATACACGTTCATTCAGATGTCAGTCGTATTGGAAGGATTAGGCAGATTCGTAGTCGAGAGGCAGGCGAAGGTCGGTACACAATACAATATTACAATAATACAATACTGACTGACTAGAGTACATATATATCGTGCTGATACGCAATGTATGAAATGTAGCTCTCAAATAACTCACTAGCTAAAGCACAAGTAATGACAATTAACAAGACAGACAACAGACAGACAGACGGAATGCTCAACCAATCTAGTCGGTGTTTCAGCGATGGCAAAATTCACACTGAGATAGACAAGACTAACAGGTAGGAGCGAACTAATGGCAACCGCTGCTATAGTTGTTCCTCAAGAACAAGGCTAGAAGGAATACTACCAATCACCAACGTGGTGCTGGCAATGTGAGGATCTATGTGATGATGATGATATGTACGGTGTGAGGATCTATGTGATGATGATGATATGTACGGTAATATGCAGAACATAGAAGCCCTATTTTTCATCTGCTGTGCATCTTTCACATGTGTATGTATGATAGTCTGCCAGCAGGCTTCATGTGAGTTCCTGTATGTAAATGTAAATTAACTCTGCATTCATTGTCCAGCAGAAGAAGCTATCATTGTCTGTTTCTAATTAGGAAAAACTTAATCAGACAGTTGCTGTGAAGCCTATACAGGTGATCAGCTACCCTTTGGTCTGAATAGGAGCAGGGAATGCTAAATAGATTTGCTAGCCTCTGGCAAGGAGATGGCTAATTAGTCAATAGCCAATCAGATCCTTACCTTTGATCTGCTAGGAAATACTGTCACCAATGTGTTTGTCACCTGTAACTTGGAGTAGGGAAGTCTTTGATGTGCGTAAATATAATATGGAGAGATGGGAAATGTCTGGAAAGGTAAATACAACTAGTTCCTCCCCTTCCCAATGAAGATGCAGCCTCCAGGCATATCTCCCAGTATAAAAGGCAGGGCCAGATGTCTAAAAAATTATGTTCTCCTGAGGGTAGCGCATCGCTAGAGATGATCCCGATTGAATCAGAAAATTTGTGTCCCTCCACGGTTGGACATTTGCGCTGGTAAAAGTTCAATTTCCATTTATTCCCGTTTTATTTTTAAGCAAATTGTCTTGTGTATCTTTGTAACCTTTAGTTTGTAATTTTTACTTTGTTTTCTGTAAATGTTGTGTATATATTATTTTCTGCATTGTTCCATTTTTTTTTCTGGAATAGTAAATTGTTATTTAATAAGTTTGACTTCTGCTGTACTAAGCCAATGCTCATAGCCTAGAGAATAGACTGCAGTGTAACTTGCGTTACAAAGTTCAGTGCCTGATTGTGTCTTGCTACTGTCTGATTGTACTGTGTGTGTGTGTGTGCGTGGCATTCCCGTATTCGGCCTAAAGCGCAAAGCTGACCCAAATACGGAAACGCAGATTGCATACAGATTACTCGACAGCAGAGTGGAAGTGTCTAGCGGCAGCTAGTGGTGGCAGTGAGAAGTGCTTTGAGGAGCGACAGCTTTGTTATAGCTTAAATAAGGCTGCTCCACTCTTGATCTGGTCAAACTCGCAGTCGGGAACCATATCTGCAGGCTTGCCGCGGGGCCGGTTCCTGACAGGCAGAATCTAACTATCAGGATCATAAGGACTTCACTGACCCCCACAGGTCAGCAAATATCCAGCAGACATGACAATACAGAGCAAGGCATTATACATTTACAATAACAACTTTCACAGCATAGACCCAACGACAACTCAGAGAGCTGAATGCTATGTTTGGCGGAGTCTGAAATGGGAGGCAGACTTTTATGCTGGCATCAGCCAATGGATGCAAGTATGCAAATTCCCACACAGCTGAATGGTTATCATTCAAGCCTGACCTGGCTTGATTACCATTTGCTAGCTGGCTGTGAATGCAAAGGACTCCCATAAGAAATACATGCAGTATTATGTAACAACATGCATGCAGGAAATCCAGGGCTATCTGGCCGCAGCTCAGCTGCAACAAGCAATTGGTGGAATGATGACAGTATCCTGAGCTGCCCAGAACTGCAGAGCGATTGCAAATTACAATGAGACTTATTGCGAATGCACAACTGAATGCAAGCAGATAAGCCAGAACTGTCCATTTGCAGCTCCACTGCAACGGACAGAATACGCCACATGAGGGATCCTTACAACTGTAGTACAGAGGGAAGAGACTTTAATCAAAGTGAAGGGCTCGCCGGGTCATACACAGAATAACAATCAGGATAATATACAAATCACAATATATATACTGCATATATATATATATATATATATATATATATATGTATATATATATATATATATAACTGGTCTAACTAGAGTACATATATATCGGCAGTGTCTGCATATATATATATATATATATATATATATATATATATATATATATATATAGCTCTGTAAATTAGCTGACTAGGCACAATAGCAAGACAAGGTCCAGTGCTCAGCGAACTGATAGCTATAATGGACACTGTGGAACTGAAAAGCCAAGTTTTAAAGTTAGTAAAGTGCAAGCACGCCCCCGAACCTCTAGCCAATCATCAGCTTCCTTAGTGTCAGCTGACCGCTGACCTGCCTCACACCTGCCTCCTCAGCCTATAAAGGCTATTGTGGATAGCGAGCGGCCGCCTGGGACCATGCCCGGAATCGCCGCGCCGATCCACATCTAGAGGAGAGCCAGGGATGCCGCCCGAGGAAGACGGAGCAGACAGCCTTCGCCACTGCCCGGAAGCGCCGACGGAGCTGCCGGCCGCGCCGTCATCCAGGTTTGTTACAGGGGCCCTATGATTTCTAGCTATGCCCCTTATATAGATATTACCTTTACCAATTCACAATAAATAAAAAGTTCCTGCTTAGTTGAAAAGTACAACTCTTACCACCCTTGCATAAATTATTATTATGATGATTATTATTATTATTGCTTTATAAAGCACCAACATATTCCATGGCACTGTACAAAGAAAGAAGTGAACATGGGGTACAAAATAATACAGACAAATGGAATACACCAATATACAAAAAATACAGAGTTGGTGACAAAATACAGAATTGGTAATGACAGTGACAAAAGTAACATGATGAATAAAATATATAATGAATTCCAAGACATGTACTTGAAACAGAATAGAACAGAATATGCGCATTGTACGTAGGCAATTATTGTAGACGTTTTTCTTTTACACCAGAAATTTTTTTTTTTAAATCGCTACATTTGTTACAGCATCTAATATGAACAATATTTGGCAGTTTGATTTTGGATATATGGCCAGCTTTAGTAAATCAAAGCATACATATATTTTAACAGCATGAAAGCCTTAGGTCAATTGACATTAAGACAAATGATGATAAATGTAAAGAAGCAGATCCAAATATTCATGCTTTACAGCAGACCACAAGTAGTCTGCCTGTGCTCATCCATTTGATTCCTATGCTGAGGTTTGTCCCACTAGGCTAAGAACACTATTGCTAGACATACAGCTATGCCATCTACTGACCGATATAAGAAACTGCAAGCATAACTCTGCCATGCCCTGGTGGTTTTCGTTGCATATGAGCTTTACATCTGTGGCCAGCAGGAAAAAACTGAAAACTGCAACTATCTCCCAGTGAGGGCCAAATATCCTTTTTGATGGTTTCATGGTGAAAAAATAGGCAGTTTGGAGACTACAGAACACAGAGAATGCCAGCAGTCTGGTAGCCTGATTTTTAAAATGAATTCCTTAAACTTAAAATAAAAATATGAAAATCAGATCTTTATTCTATTAAACATTAGTAAAACAAATCAGTTAATCATCTCATAGGTTTGCTCTAATATCTGTCATTCCAAAACGTGTGTGAACGCAACAGGTTCACTTTTAAAATACTGAGAGACTTGTAATAGTTTCACACTTTAATTCCTTCATAATATTTAATAATATGTTGAGTATGATAAAGATTATTTTTGTTTTTCAGGTACAGATCATAGTGAAATTCTCCATAAGTATTGTTTGGTCAATCAAACAAAAGTGATATTCACATGAAAATTCAGGAAGGTATCCCATAATGCCCCGAGCCATGAAAGACTGGAAGATGCCAATTAATGGCTAAGAATGTGCAGAGAATTCTGAAACCCATGTTTGTGGTGGTAGTGTGCCTTGATCACCCAGTATGTGACCCTAACCCAATGGCCATGCTATTTTTATAACAAATTAAACACTTAGGGAAAACATGCCTTTTTTTATGCAGAGTTGCAGACCAAAAGAAAGTGGCTGCATCAATCACTGGGATGACAGAGGGGAAAGGAAAGGACGATTCAGAGGAAGACGATCAAGACATACCATTCACTCAAATAAATGCGCAGAAGCTGGGCAGTTTAATGGTTGGAGAAAATAACTGACTTTTACCAGCACTGTGCATGTTTGTGTGTGTGTGTGCAGTGTGTCAAAAGCAGGACTTGTTTTTAGATAGCATAGTTTTAGAAAAAAAGAGCATTTTGTTCCCAAGACGCTCGACATTTCCCAAGGAATGTGGAGCCCATCAGTGTAAAGCACTGAGTTCAGTGGTACCAGTATACATGGTACATAACATTAAGCCTACCCTCTATGCAGTGTTCCCTAGCTCAAGGTTATGGACAATTGGACCAGGGGAAGGTGGGGAACCAACCCTGACTCATATGGGGGTATGTCCTGGGGGGACTTATGGTGAAATATGGAAATATGGAAGATCAATCATAGATTTGGTATAATTTTAAAATAGTTTTATCAGTGATTTGCACCTGTAAGAAGTTATCCCTAAGATTAGGTATGATCATGGGTTTCATTAGCATCATTCTTATAATATGGTAACATTGGAACTAAGGATTTTTCTTGGTAACACATATCCAGGCTGACAGACCTTTTAATAATTTTTAATTCATGCAGATTTTAATGACAATGACAAAAAAAATTACACCCCTTTGGGGAGCAAAAACAACTCTTAGAAAGTAGATTTTATACGCATTTGGTGTAACAATTGATTATCCACTCTGTAATATTCATGCAGTAGGACAGAAACTGTTCTACTGTCAGTTTTACTAAGACTTACTCCCTGCCGCTTGGACTATTCTGTAATGATATACAGATCTACTTGGTCAAAGACCACTTTTTATTTCCATCATTGTTATCTCAACATGGCAGGGACAAAGGTCCCTTATTTTTGTTCTGTCCTTGAACAGTCATCCTCAAAGTGGGACCAATTAATTAGCCGTTTCCAGCCTTTCTGAGGTTTGGCATAAACTGGGCGCCCTGAGGATGTACCTCTCTCATCATGGCCTGATTTATCCCTTTCTCTACAGCTTTCTGCTGAGCTGCAAGACAAGAGGAGGAAATGTCCATTAGTTTTAGACATAGACAGATTGCCTGAGCCAGCAACACACATTGGGAATAGCCACAGTGATAACAGTATAGCGACATCATTACAAGCACAGTGCATGCAAATAACTCACTGCTCTATTTGTCTGTCTGCTTTTTGCCTCTGTACATGCATATATCACAAGGTCAGGATCTGGCTTAAGATGCTATTTCACCATTTAATGCAATGCTTGCCGTTTGCTGAATGATGTCTTGCTGAAGACTTTAGAAACTAGAGCAATAACTGACAGAGATTCTTCTTTAAACAATTATAAAGTTGTTGCATGTTTTATACCTGTCAATATAGAATAATACAAAATAAACACAGGGCATACATTTATTTAATATTAAAGCAATATTGCTGTAACACATATTTTAAAGGAGAAATTCTAACTTAATTGAGAAAAAATAGCTGTGATGTACCAGTGATGTCCTTTAATATAGGCTTTAGGTGATACAGCCTCTGTTGATTTTTACACTGGACTTCTTTGTTAAGTCAGTATAATGGGTCTTAACTTTCTTAACTTTCGGGGTTGTGGGGAGGTCAGGTTTATCTGCTGAGGGTAGATTGTGTGAATGTGGAAGGTGAATTTAAATACATTTAAAGTGTATATATACTCAAAATTACATTTTTGCTTTAAAACATTAAACAAAAATTAAAACATTAAACAAAAATTAAATAAAACACTATAAAACTGGTCTGATGTAATTTGAATGCTGCATGACAAATTATAAGTTAGACTTTTAATTAAGTAATTAGCAAGCAAACAATGAAGATTAAGTTACTATATTTTTTGGAATATAAGAACACTTTTTTCACCCAAAAATGGGGAGAAAACGTCCCTGCGTCTTATATATCAAAAGACAGGGAGTCCCCGACTTACGATCACCCACCTATATGACCTGCAATGACGTCAGGGATTCCTTGCCTTGTTTCCCTGTGTGGTCCTCCGGCCCTCCCTGCATGTTACCTCTGCTCCCCTTGTGTAAAATGAATTAGCGGCAGTAAAGTTCACCTAACCCACAATTTCAGTGACAAGCGCAGACCTGTCATCTCTGGCGCTGCTCCTCTAGAGACGGCTTCTGTTGATGATGCAATTAGCAGAAGCCATCACTAGAGGGAGCCGCGCAGAAGAGGAGAGGTCTGCGTTCACAGCTGGAATTGCTGGTGAGGTGAGCCATGCTGCTGCTAGTTGAATTTACACATGGAGAGTGGAAGAGACCGGAGAGGCACCGGAGGATCCCACAGGGGAACAGGAAGGGACACAGGGGAATACACAGGGGGACAGGAGGGTAAACAGAAGGTTACACAGGATAATACACAGGGGAACAGTAGGGGGCCCAGGGGGATACACAGGAGAACAGCAGGGGACACAGGGGGACACACAGGGGGAATGGAGGACTGCACAGGGGCATAGAAGGGGACACACAGGGGCAAAGGAGGACACATGGGGACACACAAGGAGGACAGTGGGACACACAGGAGGACACAGAGACAGAAGGTGACACATCGTGGACAGAAGGGGACACAGGAAGACACATGGGGTCACAGGAGGATGATTGGGGAGAACATCTACAAGACACTCCTGGAACATGGGCGCATCAGGTTTAGTATATTTTTTTTCCTTAGTGTGTCATTTATCCTGTAGCGTCTTAATTTCCCAAAAATACGGTATCTGCTTCCCCCTTTTCTACCTTGTCAACCTTGTGTACACAGTGTAGTACAATTCAAACTCAATCTGATAATGCCAACTGGCCACTGCAAGCCTACAAATAGGCAGCTAAATGAAGCAAAAAGCAACCACTCAAATTGTTTTAGCTGTTAATGTTATCTTATGTTTAATGCATTGGATCATACATGACATTTGCGTGTAATCCCACTTTTAGGACATGAAAGAGAAATAAGTTTACTATGCTAGGAAGATGGATATTTTGGAAGTGGGTGGGGCACATTGGGGAGAAGGGGAGATAATGGTTGTGATAGAGAGTAGGGATGCTCGCTGGATTGCGCGGAAATCTAAATTTCGTGATTCCGGCCGGAATAGGGTCAATTCCGATTCCGGAGATCAGAACAGAATTGCTATAGCGCTTAAACGGAATTCTGCGGAAAAATGCGGAATTCCTCCGGAATGCAAATTTTAAGTTAGCCAATCACAAGGAAGAAGCTTCTAAGTGTATTTCTGCCTGCAAAACGGAATTTCTGCACCAATAAGAGTCTTAATGAGAGCCAACCAATCCTACCTTAGCAACCAGCTCCCTAGCTACCTATCAGCAGCTATCCCACCCATTTTGTATATAATAGAGAGACGTGCAGCCAGGAAGCTTGTGGGTTTCAGTCTAGTGTGGAGAGAGGAGAGATAGACGCAGACCCATAGTTGTTTTACATAAAACAAAAGTCTTTTTCAAGACTGTGTACAAATCAAAAGTCTTTTTAAAGACTCTGTGGCTGTGAAAGAGAGAGTTAGAGTGTCAGCTATAGTAAAGAGATTGTAGTGTAGTGTGTTAGTAGTTGCTAGGGCTTGATTCACTATGCGGTGCTAACCTACTTAGCACGTCTAAAGTCTTTAGGCGCGCTAACCAGGGTGCTAAGTAGGTTAGCACCGGTTTTCTCAATCATAGTTACATAGTTATTTTGGTTGAAAAAAGACATACGTCCATCGAGTTCAACCAGTACAAAGTACAACTCCAGCCCGTCCCCCACATACCCCTGTTGATCCAGAGGAAGGCGAAAATCAGATTGTGCACTAAGTACCGCGCGCAAAGTTTTGCGCACGCAAAATCCTATACGCGCGCCAAGTTCCATAGGCTTTAATGGGAACCTTGCGCAGAGCGCCCTGCGCTCTGTGCAGTGTGCGAGTAAAGTTTTACGCGCATAAAGTTTTGCGCGCGAAAAGCTTGTTAAAGGGGTTTTCACAGGCGTGCTAACAGTTAGCACCGCTTTGTGAATCAAGCCCTTAGTGTTTGACAGAGTGAAAGTGAGTTAGCTGTGTGATTAGTGATTTGTTTGATTAGTGATTGATTAGTTGAGTGAGTGTAGTGATTTATTTTTTGTTTTTATTCATTTTTTTTGTTTGTTTTCTTTATTTTGTGTTTTGGATTTATTTTCTTTATTTCACCCCCTTATTTGGTGATCTGTTCTGCTCATACGTACATACTACGTACCCCTTCCCCAATAATGTTTGTGGCCCCCAAAAAATGGAGCGAAGCCGAATGCAGCAGAAATTTCTGGCCACTCCTGCAGGGACATGGAGTCTTTGGCGTTCACCTCAAGTACGTGATTAGGGTGAGGGTGGCAGCAGCAGCAGGAAGCGTTCCTCCCGGTCAGAAATGTCTTTCCTGTGTTTGCAGCAGGCTCAGCAGCATGCAGGAAAATTCTGTCAGAGCAGGAGCCGATGACAGTTGTGGATTATTTACATCAGGATTCACAACCCTTTACCCAGGAGGAACTTGAAGCTAGTTGCAGCAGCGCCAGCAGTGGCTGCCAGGTTCTTCATGACCAGAACCCGAGCGCAGCTGCTTCTTCTGTTGATGATGACGAGCTTGTTTCCTCCCAGTACTCCACTGAGTCCGCTTCAGAAGTACAGCACACCATCGCTGAGACTAAGAGATATGTGCAGAATGTTTGGCATGAGGCATTGGAGGAGACCATGGGACCAAGCTCCCAAGAAGTGGTGGGTTCTGTGGTGACAGAAATGGCATTGGCCAGTGCCACTGTG
Source organism: Hyperolius riggenbachi (assembly GCF_040937935.1). Taxonomy (NCBI): domain Eukaryota; kingdom Metazoa; phylum Chordata; class Amphibia; order Anura; family Hyperoliidae; genus Hyperolius; species Hyperolius riggenbachi. Next base: position 315,083,447 of record NC_090647.1, on the reverse strand, counting down.
TTTTCTTCATCCAGTGGCACCAGTCATCATCACCAACAACACCAGTCAACTACAGAGGTGTTTGGTGGCCAGGTGGAGGGTCCAGAAGACTCACTTATTGCAGTGAATGATATTTTTGATGATGATGATGATGAGGTGGGTGATAAAACGTATTTGCCACCTGTTCATTTAGGCAGTAGCAGGCATGAGCAGCAGCCTGTACAAACAGAGCAGACAGTTGGCCAGCAGCCTGCTTCCCCGTCTGTCAGTACCCGCCACAAGTCCAATGCCGAGCATCAAGGTGCTAGAACAGGTCGCACCACTGCTGGACGTGCACGCACGTCCCCTGCATGGAAGTATTTTATTGATGCGGAAGAGGATGAATCCAGGGCAGTCTGTAGTGTGTGTCGTAAATCGATGAGCAGAGGCAAATCGGGCACCGGGTACGGCACTTCAGGGCTGCTAAGCCATCTGCGCAACAACCACAAACGGGAGTTTGAAGTTGTAAAAAATGACAATAAGATGGGTGAAGTAAAAGCAGCAACAGGCCCCTCCTCTTTTTTTCCTAGTCGTCCAAGTCCTGTCCCTATCCAACCTGCGCCTCAGTCCCATTCGACTTCAAAGTCCTCTGCATGCCAGGCTGGTAGAGAACTGCCGACCTCGCCGGCAAGCACTTCCTCATCATCATCCTTGTTGGTTGAATCACCAGTGTTCCAGCGTCAGGCCTCTGTGCCAGAAATGTTGCAGAGGAAGCGGATGCTCCCTGCAAGTGATCCGTTTGTGGTTAAAAACTATGCGCTCCTGGCAAGGCTGTTGGGTCAACAGCTGCTGCCCTACCAGTTTGTGGAGTGTGCCCCCTTCCGCAGACTGATGAAGAGTGTTGCTCCACAATGGCGGATCCCCAGCCGCCATTATTTTGCCAGGAATGCTATCCCTGCCCTGCACCAGCACATTGGGGAGTGTGTCGGCCAGTCAATGAATCACGCTGTCGGTGACAAGGTGCACTTCACCATGGATGGCTGGAGCAGCAGGCATGGACAGGGAAAGTATCTGACTTTTACCGCCCATTGGGTCACCCTCCATGGTGCCGCTGAGGAGGGTGCAAGATCTGGGGCATCTCAACTGGTTGTGCCGCCACGTGGGTTGAAGGGAAGGCCTGTTACACTTCTCTCTGCTACCTGTTCTGTCCAAGGCCAGTCTGCCATTTCTGAGCCTCCAGCAAGTGGTCCCGCCCCTCCTACACTGGTCTGCAGCACCATCGATGCTAAGCAGTGCTGAAAATGGAATCCATGGAAGAGAACAGGCAACCGGATCTGTAATACTTTCAGCCTTACAGGGTCAGATTCAGCAGTGGCTGACCCCACAAAGACTTGACACAGGTGTAGTGGTGTCTGATAACGATGCCAACATGCTGTCCGCCATTTCGCTAGGTGGCTATACCCACTTACCTTGCTTGGCCCACGTCTTCAACCTTGTAGTACAGAAATTTCTACTAACTTTCCAAGGGTTGAAGGATGCTGTGGCCTCAGTGCGCAAAGTGTCAGCCCACATCCGTCGCACCGAAACTGCCACCGCGGCCATGAAACTGCTGCAGCGCCGCCATAGCCTGCCGCAGCACAGGCTTATTTCCGATTGTCCGACACGGTGGAACTCCACACTACACATGCAGGAGAGGTTGTGGGAGCAGTGCACGGCGGTCAGGCTATACCTGTCTGAGGCATCTTCCACCAGAACAGGGCCACTGGACTTCATTACTGGGGACCAGTGGCAGCTGATAGGACAGGTGTGCAAAGTGTTGGAGCCATTTGAGCAGGCAACAAAAGTGGTCAGTGAGGAGCACTGCAGTATATCAGAGGTGCTCCTCTCTTGTCTTCACCATGGAAAAAACTCGGACAGGGGGAGGAAGCCCTACTGAACAGTGGCCAGTCAGGTGAAGGAGTGAGGGCATGCTCCAGTCCTGGATGAGGAGGCAGAGCTTGTGGAAGCGGAAGAGCCCATTGTCCGGGGGTGGGAAGAAGATTTTGTTGCGGCGCTGGATCATGATGTCGACGACAGTTCTGACAGCCAGGAAGAAGTGATTCATGGCAGACATCTCTTCCCCATGGCTGCACATATGATCCAGTGCCTAAAGAAAGACCCCCGTCATCGTTGGGTAGAAGATGCATTTCCTACACCTGTACCCCGGCCCCAAGCTACCAAGCCTACTAATCACACTCAGCAAAGGTTTGGTGGTCCCACTCCCAGCACCCGCAGCAGCACCAGTAGCTAATCTGTGAACCTGCTGAGTATACTGAAGGCATTTTACCAGCCAGTGCCAGATACTCCTTCTAGCAGCAGCACCACCAGCAAAGAAAGTGATCACCACCACCGCCAGCGGCTGGCCCGTATGGTGGACGATTACTTGGGGTCAGCCAGTGCTCCAGACAATATGGAGACTAATGATGACCCAATGCAATATTGGACCAAACAATTGGATACCTGGCCTGAACTCGCTCAATATGCACTGGAGGTTCTTGCATGCCCCGCCGCCAGTTTTTTTTCTGAGCGAGTATTTAGCACTGCAGGTGGAGTGGTCACCGACCACCGGACCCGTCTGTCTACAGACAATGTGGACATGCTAACATTCATTAAAATGAATGAGTCATGGATCAGTGACCACTACAAGGCCCCTCTCACTGATTCCACAGAATGAGTCCAATACTGTAATTGCTGACATTTTTTTTAGGACTGCCGTGGAACCCCCTCTAGGTCCCATGGCCCACGACAAGTCTTGCTGCTCAACATAATGTTTAGGACTGCCGTGGAACCACCTCTAGGTCCCATGGCCTTTGACAAGTCCTGCTGCTCAACATAATGTTTAGGACTGCCGTGGGACCACCTCTAGGTCCCATGGCCTACGACAAGTCCTGCTGCTCCACATAATGTTTAGGACTGCCGTGGAACCACCTCTAGGTCCCATGGCCTACGACAAGTCCTGCTGCTCAACATAATTTTTAGGACTGCCGTGGATCCACCTCTAGGTCCCATGACCTACGACAAGTCCTGCTGCTCCAAACAACACTTGTAAATGACTGCCGTGGAACACCATGGCTTACGCGACAACTCCTGCAGCTCCAAACCACAATTATAATGACCGCCGTGGAACACCATGGTTTACACGACAACTCCTGCTGCAAAAAAAAATAAAAATAAAAAAAATGAACGGTGGAACAGCCACTAGGTCCCATTGGCTACCATTTAGCACAAAAAAGGTTTCAATTGCGACTACTTTAATTTTTCCGCCGGAATGCAGAATTTTGCGGAGTTCCGCGAAAATGCAATGGCGACGGAATTTACCGATGGCGGAATCCGCCAATTCCGGCGGAACGGAATTCGGACCTTTCCGATCACCCCTAATAGAAAGTATCACAGGGATGGGGAGCATATCATTGTGGCTTAATCTCTACAAGTCAGTATATGCATGACCATGTGATAGAAGGCAAGTAATGCTAAGTGAAGCCTTGCTATTTTATGCTCACTATTCTTGCCTGCTCATCTTTTATAGTAAATCTTCCCCATACTGTAGATGTATCATAGCGGTGAATCATGCCTCAGCTGTATTCATGTTGTATAAATCAAAAATTATTTTTGAGATCAAACAGTTTTCTATACAACACCAAAGCTAATACAAATAGGCTATTCATTTTTCATCCAGTAGGTGGACAACATTTGCAGGTTTTATTCTACATATTACACAATTTTGATATGAAAAGCAAACAGTAGACTTCTAAGTTCAAACAAACTGATCTTCTTTCAGTAGCGGTTCTAAAAAATCTACAGAAACAAGGACAAAGAGCTGTAAGCGCAATATACACATATCAATCACAGTTTACATTTTGTAAAATAAAGTGGTGATGAGATGAGAACCTCTTTTGTGAAGAAACATTTATATTTTTTACAAATAGTTCATTTTTATGGCAAAACGTTCAACAAACAGGGCCACAGAAATCTGTAGAGACAATATTTCTTTGAGTAGTTTATAATACATCTGAAATTTGTCAAAAACAGCAATTGTTAGAAAAAGTGATTTATCTCTTTAACAGTGAGTTTTACACAACACAACAGATGTAGTTCTAGTCAGTATCCTACTTTGTAGCTGTAGTTAAATTGTGTAAAATACAGCTGGAATTATGGCAGAACTAAATATAAAAACTGGAGGTAATTTTAACATCTGCTTTGCATTCTTGTTAATTCTTCCTTCAAATAAAATGACTACACTTCTAAACCGCTATACCAATTTGATCTCCTTAAAAAGAAATGAAAAACCATATAATCAATTCTAATCTTGACAAAGAAAGCCTTAACAATAATATCTTGGCATATATTGACTCTGCATCTCTCCAGCTTCTTTTCTAATCAGGCAGCATGCTAATGGATGAAGACTTCTTGGTAGACAGATTAACGTCATTAAATCAACCCCTTTTGGGAAAGGTCCTATTCAGTGAAAGCTTATGCAATTGCTCTTTAACTACTTGGGCACCGACAGAGCCTTTATAAAAATGTTTTGCTTCGTGATCACTGTGATTGGCTCACAGGGATCACGGGGTCAGGAGCCAATGACGTTGGCGCCTGATTGTGGTACAGAGCTCAGATGTCATTAGACAGCTGATTTTTGTGCTGACTGGGATGCACGTTCGCATTCTGTGCAGGGAGCCATTGTAGTTTAACTACGCAACATCAGGTTTAAGAAGACACAAGTGTGGCATAGTTTTTGCAATGGTCAGGCCCTGAAGCAGAAGCGAGGAAACTTGCTTCACGTTAGATATTTAGCCAAGAGCCTTCCATGTCCTCTCTCTCTTGGTGCTCTCATTCCACCAGTGTCCCCCATTCAAAATTCACGCCTTCGGGTCCTCAGCAAGCTTTGGAAGTGCTCGCATCCCCAGTATTTCCGAATATGGGCACATCTGTACTGTGCATGCATGAGGCCAGACGCTCTGTCAAGAAAAGGACTGGAATGTACATGACCAAGCATCTCAGAACACAAAATGTAGTGATCGGTTCATTAGTGCTCTCCTGCACCCACCTCCTGGTTTTCCTCCCACCATGCAAGTAACACTGTGTTGATGGTCAATTTTTGGCCTGTTTGACTCCACAATATAATATACATTATTGTAATCAGAGCAGTGCCTGTTATTTTTTTTCTTCCCACAAGGCAATCGAAAACTGCAACCACTGGAGCTCTCATCCAACTTATTCTACAAATTGAGTATCAAGGGGAGATCAGAAAGCAGTGGTTAATGCAGTCTTACTGATTTTTCAGAATTTAGATTTGCACTACTTGCAACTCTTAGCATTCAATTTACTGAACATTTATTCTCCTGTGTTATCTGACTTTGGATAAGGAAAAGAATCTCCCATTCTACACGAAACTGCAAGACACAATTGGAGTAAAATCTGGTGGTAGCGAAAAATATAATGTTGTCCTCTAATGTCTTCATAGAAGGGGGAAAAATACACATGACTTGAATTTCCCCTTTCCATCTAGCAGTAGTAATCACAATGAGGAAGGACAATTTCATTGTGAGATTCTTGAAAGCGGAAGCCTGCAAGAGTTCATAAAAGTTTGAAAAAAGACTTAAGTACCAAATTTAAATTCCACTCCGGGAACTTTTTCTTTGTAAAACTGCCTTTGTTTTCACTGCTGTCAATAACCTTCTAACCAGGGGGTCAGGTGAAACTGGAATATGAAAGAAAGCTGCCAATTGAACTTTCAAACTTTTTCACTTTTAAACCTTTTTTCCAACCTGAAGGAAGTCCTAAATATTTGAAATGGAAAACTCCTGGACATTCTGGTAGCTAACTCTATTAAATGTACACAAGGTTTGCTATACTCTCAAAAAGATATCCATGGTAACCTTTTTCCAAGACAGCAAAAAAGTAGAAATCACCTTTTATGAACACACTTTGTTTAACCGGTTCAGCACCACAGTCCGAAAATCTCATGCATCCGAGCAACGTTCACCTCCCATTCATTCGCCTATAACTTTATTGCTACTTATCACAATGAATTGATCTATAACTTGTTTTTTCCGCCACTAATTAGGCTTTCTTTGAGTAGTATGTTTTGCTAAGAATTATTTTTTTCTAAATCTATTTTAACAGGAAGATTAAGAAAGAAATGAAAAAAATTCATTATTTCTCAGTTTTGGGCCATTATAGTTTGAAATTAATATACGCTACCGTAACTAAAACTCATGTATTTTATTTGCCCATCTGTCCCGGTTATTACACCATTTAAACGATGTCTCTATCACAATTTATAGTGCCGATATTTGATTTAGAAATAAAGGTGCATTTTTTCAATTTGCGTCCATCACTATTTATAAGCTTTTAAATTTTAAATAATATAATAACATATTCTCTTGACATGCATATTTAAAAAGTTCAGACCCTTGGGTAACTATTTATGTTGTTTTTGATTTTTTTTAATTGTATTTTTTATTTATTTTTTTTTGATAAAAAAAAAGTGTATGTGGGTAATTTTTTGGTGTGGGAGGGAAACTGCTAATTTTAAATGTAAAATAATATTTTTTTTTTTATTAAAAATGTATGTGGGTGCAGTTTACTATTTGGCCACAAGATGGCCACAGTGAAAAAAGTCCTGGATGTGAACCATCTTGCATCCAGGAACTAAAATGCTGGGGAGAAGTTTCCTGGGGGCAGAAATACCGCGCTCTCTGGAGAGAAAGCATTGGTATTTCTGCGGGGAAGTTAGATCGGTGAATGGGAATTATATTCCCATTCACTGATCGGGGGGCTAGCGGCAGGCAGCGGGAGCGTGCGCGGGGGCACGCCCGATCGCCCGCACCAGCCGGCGGCAGCAGCAGTGCCTATCTGGACGAGGAAGCTCGTCCAGATAGGCCGAACTGGTTAACAGGATTGTCAAAATGAGACTAGAAAGACTGATTTGAAATGTTGGTCGTTCCTTGGACAAAAAAAAATCTCTCTAGAAGTGTCCAGGGAATGTCCACTGCTAGAGATACAAATAGGCAACACCATTAATATTATTATTATTATTGATTTATAAAGCGCCAACATATTCTGTGGCGCTGTACAAAGTGAGAAAAAAACATGGGGTACATAATACAGACAATGGTGTACACTAATATACAAGATACATAATTAGAGACAAAATACAAAAAATTATACAGCATACAGAGTACAAAATACAGAAGTGGTAATGACATTGATAAAAGTAACATGAATTTTTAATGATTTCCAAGACACAAAAGGGGGAGAGAGCCCTGCCCTTGCGAGCTTACAATCTAAAGGGAATGGGGGGAAACAAGAGGAGGGGTAGTATACGATAAAATATATAAAGGCAGTGTGTTTTAGGATACCTAGTAGGAGTGCAATTTGGTCCTAGGACAAAGGGAAGGGGCCTAGGGTAGCACTTATGCTTGTCAGAACAAATTAGTTTTTAGAGAGCGTTTAACCACTTGAGGACCTAGGGCTTTCTACCCCTTAAAGGACTTACGAGCCCAAATAGTAAAAAAAAGTTAAGTACCTTAATCATTTTTAAATGCACGGAGGACGCCGTCCGCGCCCTCCATGCTGTTCCGCCGGGTCCCCGCAGTCTGATCGCCCCCCGTGAAGCTCCCGACCCCACGGACGGGGTCGGGCTCCCCTTCCTCTCCCAAGATGGCCGCCGGAGCCGGCCGCGGCTGCGCAGTCCGCATACGCGTTAGTGCGGCTGCGCAGCTCTAGGGCCTCCCCCCGATCCACGCACAGTAGCTTTCTCCCACTCAGCATGGGTATGTGTAAAAATACACCCCAAAACACATTATACTACTTCTCCTAAGTACGGTGATACCACATGTGTGGCACTTTTTTGCACCCTAACTGCGCTAAGGGGCCCAAAGTCCAATGAGTACCTTTAGGATTTCACAGGTCATTTTGAGAAATTTCGTTTCAAGACTACTCCTCACGGTTTAGGGCCCCTAAAATGCCAGGGCAGTATAGGAACCCCACAAATGACCCCATTTTAGAAAGAAGACACCCCAAGGTATTCCGTTAGGAGTATGGTGAGCTGTGGGCGATCTGGGGCAGGGGGGGGGAAATCAGTGTGCTTGGGTGCGACATAGGGTGGCTGCAGCCTGCCCTGGTGGTCCCTCGGACATTGGGACCACCAGGGCAGGAGGCAGCCTGTATAATACACTTTGTAAACATTACAAAGTGTATTATACACTTTGTATGCGGCGATCGCGAGGTTAACATCCCGCCGGCGCTTCCGTATAGCCGGCGGAATGTTGCGGCGGGCGAGCGGTGACAGGCGCCGGCGGAGGATCGCATCACGGATGACGCGATCGCTCCGCCCATGCCCTTAAATGGACCGCCGCCTCTGTGGGTGAGACGGTCCTTAAGGGCTCCACTTCCCGGCCGCCTCTCTGCGTTAGGCGGTCGGGAAGTGGTTAAAAGTAACAAAGGTTGGCGAGTGACGGATGTGTTGTGGGAGGGGATTCCAGAGAAGGGATGAAGCGCGTGCAAAATCTTGTAAGCGGGAATGTGAGGAGCTGATTCTAGAGGAGGACAACAGAAGATCGTGTGCAGATCTGAGATTGCGATTGGGTTTGTATCTGGAAATGAGTGATGATATGTACCGGGGAGAGAGATTGTGGAGAGCTTTGTAGATTAGGGTTAGGAGTTTGAACTGGATCGTCTGGTTAATTGGCAGCCAGTGAAGAGCTTGACAGAGAGGGTCAGCTGAGGAAGATCGAGAAGAAAGATGAATGAGACGAGCAGCTGAGTTCAGTACCGACTGGAGCGGGGCCAGTTTGTTAACCATGACCTGATCAGTCACCATTAGGGCTGCTCATCAGGATTCCGGATATCTGGGTAACCCGGATATCTGAACTTCTTTCAGCTATCCGACCGGATTCGGATTCCGGATACCTGGGCCAAAATCCGGATAGCTATCTGCGGATATTTGGGAGCATACCACAGATATCTGTGGATATTGCGGATATCCGGATCCGAAATACTGTAACTAAGGAGATGACATCCTGGAGCCAATCAGAGGGCTCCCAGCAGAAGCCCTAGCAACCAATCACAGAGGGGAACCCTGGCCAGCCCCACCTGACCTCATTGAGCCAATCAGAGGACTCTCAGCCTAAACCCTGGCACCCAATCACAGAAAGGAAAACTGGCCAGCGTCACTGTATAATAAGGAAGGCTGCCATGATGAGACATATCGTCTTGCTGAATGCTCACTGAGAGACATGCTCCAGTGCTGGTGGCCTAGCAAGGGCTGTACACAGTGATAAACCGAAAGCTGTTCAGTGATTAACCCCTTCACTATCACTACACTATTGTTAAATCATTAATTAGCTTGATGTAATTTGTGTGACAGTCAGAGTGTGTGCTGCAGGCAGCTGCTATGTGTCTGTGTGTGTGTTGTGCACAGACCAGGCCAGCTGCTGCCTGCTGGCCAGCTATTAGCCTTAGGTATAGGTTAGGTTAGGGATTAGGGGATAGGATTATTGTGTTATTGTGTAGTTAGTACTGTAATACTGCAGTCAGTAGTACTAGTAGTTGTTAGAGTAGTAGTACTATTGTGTTAGCTTTCTACAGAACTGCTGTGCTGTGAGCAGTGCCAGTGTGACAGTTAGTGTGCACTAGTGTCTTCTCCTCTGCTGTCTGACTGTCACATGGCACTTGTCACATGGCACTTATGACACTTGTCACGTGGCACTTGGCACGTGTCACGCGGCACTTGCCACGTGTTACGTGGTACTTGCCACGTGTCATGTGGCACTTGCCACACGTCACGTGGCACTTGCCACATGTCACGTGTCACTTGGCACGCGTCACGTGGCACTTGCCATGTGTCATGTCACGTGGCACTTGCAGCACAAGTAACTAATTTTGATTGGTTTATTTCATTTTTGTGGACTGAGCACAGCTATTACTGTATATATACTGTATATATACATTATTTTTAATGACTTGGCATGTGTCATGTGGCACTTGCCACGTGTCACTTGCCAAGTGTCACGTGGCACTTGGCATGTGGCACTTGCCACATGTCACATGGCACTTGCCACGTGTCACATGGCACGTGGCAAGTGCCATGTGACACGTGCCAAGTGACAAGTGCCACGTGACAAGTGCCACGTGCCAAGTGCCATGTGCCACGTCCCGCATGCTTCTGGCACACGTTACACCTGCTGCTGCGGCATTGCCCTGCTCCTGCTGCCTGTGCAGCTCCCATCGCCAGGCCAGGGTGCCACAGGCCACTGATACCACCTATGTTTAACCCAAAACACAATTGCTGCGTAATTTTTTGTAGGTGTCTTGGCTGAAAACTGTCATGTCCCAGTTGTGCGGTTTGACTTTGGACACAATGTGGGCTGCACAACCGCTGTCTGGAACTTAGGCCTAATGTTAATTGCCAGCCATTTTTTTTTTTTTTTGGGGGGGGGGGGCGGGGAGATTTTAAGTCCCCACATCATCAATTCGGGTTCCCCTTTACAATATAATGATGCTATGTGCCTCATATACCCTAAAAACGTTTTTAAAGCAATTTAAAGGCCACTTCCGTTTTTTCTATCCGGATATCCAATTTTGCCCGGATATCCCGGATACTAGGGTTGGATATCCAATTCGGATTCGGATTGGAAATGTATGAAATTGGATATCCGACCCGGATCGGATATCTGGGTATCCGGATCCGAATCTGATCCGGATTTTGAAAAGGGGTATCCGAGCAGCACTGGTCACTATCTACTGCAGTAAAGATGGCAATTATTGCCTCCAGTAGTCCCCTGGAGTCCAGAGAAAAGAATTAGGGAAGCAAAGCATTCCCTTTTAAAGGGAAACCCTATCTCTTGCAATAGTCCACCTCTTGCAAATGTGTCAAAATATTTAAGGATTCACACTTGATGCTCTCTGCTTGACGGTTCGACAGCTTTAAAAATCTGCTAACACATTTTTTTTTACTTCAGACGGATAGCCCTTTATAGACAGGACACTGCTTTTTGACCAAATAAATATTTCCCAACCCAGTAACACAAATGGAGCACTCTTTTTACCAACCTATTTGTGTAGGTAAGAAATAGCTGTCTTGTTGCCCAACATTACCAGAGCATTTATACACCTCACTGGGCCTGATTCTATTCCTGGTGATAAGTAGCTTGAACATACGGGCTACTTATCACCTGACCATCACACGAGGATTACTGACAAATCCAATTGCTGGTTTCAATCATGTGATGGCTGATCGCTAGGCGTTACTCAGGCGATGCTCCCATCTCCTGGGTGATGTGGACAGGCCTGGCCCTAGACTTTTTGCCGCCTGAGGCAAGCTTTCAAGAAATTGCCGCCCCCACCCAAGCCGTGGGTGTGAGGGGCCGCCTGAGTTGGAGGGGATAGCGGGCAGGAAGGGGGTATTGGGCCTAGTGGCGGGGAGGGGGGGTAGACCCCCCCTCCCTCACCTGGGTCTCCCGTCCTCCGCTCCCCTCCAGCTTTAAACAGTTACGTCGCTGGCTGCAGCTATAAGAGGCAACGCTGCAGGAAGTGACGTCAGTGAAGCGCACGCTGGAACGAGGAAGAGGTGAGTGATCCCCACCCGCCCGTTGCCTCTTATAGCTGCAGCCAGCGACGTAACTGTTTAAAGCTGGAGGGGAGCGGAGGACGGGGGACCCAGGCGAGGGAGGGGGTGGTCCGACCCCCCCTCCCCGCCGCTAGGCCCAATACCCCCTTCCTGCCCGCTATCCCCTCCAGCTCAGGCGGCCCACCACACCCACGGACGGGTGGGTGCTGCCCCCCCCCCCCCAGAAGTGCCGCCTGAGGCAAACGTTTCACCCCGCCTCATGGTTGGGCCGGCTCTGGATGTGGAGCAAAGTTTTATGCAACAGTGCAGTCCTTCAGCACCACGTACTGTTACATAACCCCCTGGAGATGCAGACACACCCAATGTCTGCTGTAAAAGTCAACAGACTCCAATCACTTACTGATGTCCATGCTGTATGCCAGGCATGTCACTGGTACAGTTGTAATTGACATGGCAGGCCTGCTAATTACAGTTGCCACTGGTACAGTACTGAAGACCATAACCATAGTCACATAACTGTTAGGAGGCATAAATCAGCATGATATAGGCTATATTGCATTCAATATTAAATTAACTTTCTTGCTACATAGGGCAGCTAGTGAATAAGAATCAACCAATATAAGGTGCAAGTGGCCATCTGCAGAAGTGTTGCATTGAAGTGTTTTCATCCAGATAATGTTTTACAATAAACAGAAAAGATGAAACAAAACAAAAATACACAGAGAAGACAGGGAATGGAGAAATATGAGACTAGAGGGATACAGAGGGGGGGGGGGGGGGTAAATGGGCTTATCCCAGCTACTCCCAAAACAAAATGGGGTCAGAGTGCTTGAAAGTAATAGGAAGAAATTATATCTCCACATAGAATGAGACCTAGGGGATTAAAAGCATCAAGAAGATCACTGGGCATATGGGATGAGGGGGCATCATGAGTTGATGACGAGTGAATACATGGTAATCCTGTCATCCTAAATTTTATAACATGTGGTGGGTATTTTTTGTTCCAAAATGTTAATTTTGTAAAGGTACATCTTTGTTGATAGACCTAATCCATGACTCCTCCTATGCCATCAATCTGCTTCTTGGCGTAATAGCAAAGCAATGTAACAAGGGTTTTTGGTGTCTTCTTAAATTATCCAAAGAATACAACTCTGGAAGTCAGTAGGCCTGGTCATTTTGTCTCCTAACCAATAGTATGACCAATTTCGTTCTGGAACAAATTTAACATAGGGCAAGACCAAAACATATGGTCAAAAGTGGCAAGAGCAAACCCACATCTATTACATTTTGGAGGGGTCAAGGGACTGGGTACATGAATATGAATTACCTTTTACTGGCCAGACACCAGTCTTCAGTGTCAAATTCCTCCCCATCCGCACACATTAATTGTTGTTACAATTATTTGTGGCGCCAGATATTGCCGAATGTTCTTTTGGGCAATATCCTATCATATTGCCTCTCTGTCTTCTACTCCCACACCGATCTTTCTCCCTTTTGACGACTAATGCTGGGAAAACACGATGCGTTTTTGCGTTCGTTTTTGCCGTCGTTTTCGCTTTCGCTTTCACTGCTCGATTCCTTATCTTTTCTTATCAATTACATTCACTTGAATGAGGAGAATCGAAACGAAAGTAGAATCGACCAGATCCAACAGGTTGGAATTTATCTATCGAACCCATCTATCTAAAGTAAAAACTTAACGTGTATTCCCAGCATAACACTAACCTGCCCCTCTGATTCCAACCTTCTCATCTTGTCTTTTAACACTAACCTTCCCTACTCCTATCACTAACTCCCCCCCCTCTCCTCTTCTAACACTAACTTTGCCGCTCCCCTTTACTGCAGTATGAGTTTGGCTACAATGAACTCAATAACAATTGAAGCACCGCCCCCCCATGCTTGCCCTGCTGAGTGGCTGTGGCAAATTTCAAATCGGCTGCATGATAGCCGAGTGCTACCATGCACCAATACTCAGGGTCCTGGCAACCCACAGACGCAATCTTATATTGCTATCTATTAGTAGCTGCCCTGTGCCCCTTAAATGCCTACTTCATCTACATCTGTCCTTCAGAGTTCAACTCTATATAATTAGCATGAAATCTGCATGCAAGCCAGAATTATTTGGATCTCTAGTGTAGCAAGAAGGCAGTTTTTCCAGGCACCTGGTATGTAGCACCTTCTGTCTCGAGATCACTCCAGAATAGACACTGTCACTGAGATTGAGGCTTGGATGTCCATTTAATGGTGGTGTGCAGCTTAGAATCGGGCCAAGCACAACTAAAAAGAAGAGCATTTGGCTGGCACAACTTTGAACGGCCCACTATATGCACTCAATATGAATGCAAGCGAGAATAATTAGCATCCCATTGACCATCTCTAGCACATACACAGATCTAGAAAATTCCGTTTGTACCTGAACTGGGACTTTAATGCACAGTCCACATTTTCCAATTAATTCCATAAATAAGATTTTACCCACTGCAAAGCAAAATCTGTTCTCATTTTCCCGAAAAATGAATTTGTTTCACATAGAGCAAACCAGAATCTTTTTTCTATTAAAAAGTTGCCGACTTATGTATACAAGTAAGAAAAAGCCTCTGGATGCTTCAGAGTCTTCCCCAATGTCCAGGACCCCTCCGCTGCCAGCCATGACTTTTTGTGGCCACGCTCCCCTTTTTGTATGGACAGCCACGCCTTCATAGTAGCACAAATCTGTGCACATGCATCGAGAAAAAGAGCCATGCATAAGCAGTTCCATTCACCTGCATGCTTCTGCGCAATTCACAGAGGGGAGCACATGGAGTGGAGCATGTCAGGGGCCGATGGCCCATGACGCCTGGTGAAGCAGGTTCATCAAACAGTATGGACACTGGAGTGGCATACCCTATACAGGGGGCACCCATACCTGGCTACCTACCTACCTATACTGAGGGTGAAAATGTTCAGGTGCTGTGTGATCATACCAGAAGGGGGGGGGGGGGAAGGTGAATCCTTACAAGTTTGCTTCAGACAGCAAAAAGTATAGGATCGGCCCTGAGCATGGTCACAAGCAATCGCTGACTGTAATGCTTAAGATTGCAAAAGGGGTCCTAGCACAGGAACTGAGGGTGTTTGGAAGACTAAGCAAGCCTCTGGACCATCCAGAAGCTTCCCCCTACTGAGGTGATTTTGTAACTTTTTTAATGTGATTTCAGGTTGACTTTAACATTTATTTTGGTAAATCTTGTTTGCCAATGCACAGATCTGTCTGTACCTGCATGAGAAGCAGGTGTAGTGCTGTACAGGTGCCACATATGTGGCATGTTGTGATTCTAAACCACAAATTGACCTCAACAAAGAAGCTGAAATTCATGCAGCCTTTTGATATGGTGCTTTCGGCCGAGATCTGCGTTTTTTCCCGAGATGTCATGCCAAGCATTAATATGTTATATAACACAGAGGGCTTGTTTTAGCTGGGGATAAAGGAAGCTTTGAATCAGAAAGCTGAAAAAAAGGAATGGCTCTATTTGTGGAAGCCTTTTTACGCAAGTTACTAAAGTCAGGGCTATGCTCTGCGTAACTCCCGAACAGTTATAGTCTGTTCCCACAGATTACAAATTTGATGTCAAACTTCGGAAACTTTAGAAACCAAAAGTAGCTGTTTACAAACGGAAGCATGTTCCTCAGTAACATTACTGTAAGCCATTTTACATAAAGTTCCCTTATATTTTTTTTTCAAGCAGCATGTTAAAATACTCTTAGGTGCTGGCTTCAGATGGCTTTGCCAAGGTGTTTTTCTTGAGGGCTTCACAAAAATATATCAGATGATGCTAAAAGGGAAAATATTTTTCAAGCAGTCTGAATGAGACAGAGGTTTTAGGAGGCAGGAAACCAAAGATTAGAACTTCCTGTTATAGATCTGAGAACAGAAAATAGGACAATTCTATATATTCACTCCAGAGCAGGCAGAGAGGGTAGGGCTCCTTCAGAGGCTGCACATTTATAGATCTGAAATGTTAGCTATGCGTTTGCCAAAAAAAGGCACACAAACATTAGCTCTGGCTCTGCAAGTGCAGAGCTCTCATCCATTTCAACAACAGTGCAGGTCTTATCCTCTAAGAGAATTTCATACCCTTGAATTATCCACTTTTTTTCTCAGCTTGTGCAATTATTTTGTGCCATGTTTGCCAAGAGATGGGATTATTTTCTTTTGTCTACGGAAAGTTCAGCAATCACTTATGTATAATTACATCTGTGTATGGGTTTGCAGTGATAAATGAATGCTACAGTTTCAGAATCTGTGTTTGCTTTTGCTTTTCTGTTGCATCCCTTATTTTTCTCTGTGGTTCATGAACCATATAAGCACACTTTTTTCTCATTCACCTTTCTTTCTCACCTATGAGATATAGGATAATGTGTTGCTATAAATGCAGTTGCTAACAAAGGCATCGCTCAGTTACATTTACATTATAGAGAAGGCCTCACTAGTGATGGGGGCTCTATGCTCTATTTCTAGTAGATGCAATGGCACTCGCTTTAGGTAGGAATGCAGCAACATTGCTCCTGTTGACAGGGAGGCCATTTACTGTAATTAGAGATGGTGTACCCTGTTGCTAATTTTTTTGTTCACAGTAAGGGAAATAATGGCACATATAAATCTTTGTAGCTTAAACACATCACAAAGTAGTTGTTGCTGATGTTAAAGGTTTATTGTAGTTTAGTCCAAAAATGTATACAAGGTAGGCATACACTATAAGATGTGGTAATGATCGTTATCTATCACCTTGCCACATTTCTCTTCTTGATATTAGATCCGATCTCAGCAAAACCTCCGACCTATTGTCACTCTTCACCTAGCATCACACTGAGGCATTGTGTTGTGTGCCCAGTTAAAACAGGATCACATTGCACGAGGAACGCGTGCGAAGTGATGCATACGGTGAAGCATACAGTACATGAAACATATGCTTAACTGTAACTGTGCATGTTATCCGTAACTGCAAAGCATGTCTCACGCTATTCCAACAGATTCTACCACATTGCACTGCTAACATGCCGAAATGAATGTAGCATTACAATATACCGGTAATAGCATGACTATTGCGCTGACATTATACTGTCAGTGTCAGTGTCAAAGAAGTCCAACTGGTAAACACACATCAAGCTCTCTGACAGTCAGTACTGGTGCACCCCAGGGCTGTGTGCTTTCCCCACTGCTCTACTCACTGTACACCAATGACTGCATCTCCACAGATCCATCTGTTAAGGTTCTGAAGGTTGCAGATGACACAACAGTAGTTGGCAGCTGAAAAAGTTTGGCCTACCTCAAAATCTAATGGTGCAGTTCTACACTGCAATCATCGAATCCACCATAACATCATCTATGACTGTATGGTTCGGCTCCTGCTCAGCATTAGAAAAGGAAAGGCTGCAGCGCATCATCCGATCAGCGGAAAGGATAATTGGCTGTAGCTTACCTTCCCTGCAGGATCTTTACGCTAGCAGGTGCAGAAAGAGAGCAACCAAAATTGCCTCTGACCCCTCTCACCCAGCTCACTCCATCTTCCAGCGCATGCCTTCAGGAGTAAGATTCCGGTCAATCGCTACCAAAACCTCCAGACACAGGAACAGCTTTTTTCCTCAAGCGGTAGCCATACTTAATGCTGAACCACGTTAGAGATGCTAGGGCTTGATAGTAATCAGCACAGAACTGTAAATGAACAATTCTCACATTGCTTACTGCCACTATACTTATAATGTCCTTAACTTGTAATATTCACACTGTCTGTCCTTGTATTGTTTTCGTTTGTGTTTGTTAAGCAACTGCCAAGACAAATTCCTTGTAGGTGCAAACTTACTTGGCGAAAATAAATTGATTCTGATTCTGATTCTGATGAGCTTTGTACTCCCTGATGCACTACAAAGGTAATTCAGCCTCGCTACTGTCCCACTCCTGCCCACCCTCCTAACCCCATCTATCTCCCACAGAACTACTTTCTTATTCACAAGGGTATCCGCATGCCAAATATAGTTTGTTTCACTTTTGTGATGCATGTAATCACAATGACCAGTTGAAGTACCAGGAGCTGCAGCTGAAACAAACACTGAAAAATACCTCTTATAGTGCAGAAACTCTTTTGTTAAAAATTGCACTCCAGTGCATAAAAAGTGTAGAAATACATGTTGCAAGAAATTTGGAAGGCCGTGGCTAAAAGAAAGCTTTGGCGCCACATAGACCACAATACTAATTGTGGCTATAGTGGCGCCCAGTGGACAATTTGGGAGTAGAAGGCGATGACTGTAGGTGAAGTCTGAGGGTGACGGAAGGACCAAAAGCAGCAGAAACTGTGACTTGTGGCAAGCGTTCGATATTGCGTGTTTAGAGTAGGTAGAAGTAGGTTAATGTGAGACTTAGATAGCAGTAGGTTAGCATATTTACGTAGATAGTGTTCGTTAAATGTTAGGTAGAATATCTATAAAATGTCTTATATTCTATTATCATAATTAATTAAGGCCCAATAGTAGAATTATGGCAGCATTGCCAATATTCTACTAGTGGCTTCACCTAGCTAGCACCCAAATTTCCAGCAGCCTACAAGCAAACAGGATTTAAGCCCGACAAAGGCTGCTAAGCCGAAAGCTCGCTTATTCTTATTCTTTTTAGTTAGCTTTTAATATATGCATGGGTGTACTGTATAAAGTACACTGTGAGGGAGATTTTCTAAATCTAATTATTCAGGAACCTCAGAGAGGAGAGATATTTAATCAAAAAGGGATCTATTGGCTGCCTACACTGCAAACAGATTTGAATCGATTTCACTATGAAACCAATTCACAATCTGTGGAGCTGCCACTGCCGCCGCCCCGCTATCGACGCACTCCCGACCCTCCGGCGATCGAGCGAAATCTTCAGCGCGGACAGATCGACGGGAACGATAGATTTTGGACGAAGATCGATCGTTCAGTCAGCGTTTGCGATCACAGTGATAGAATCTGCTGTATATCGGCGGGAAATCGTGTAAGTGTATGGGCCCCTTTAGGGAGTGTTTTCCAGATTCTTCTTACTGAATAGGTGCTCGCTTAGTGAACAGGAAGAGCTGAGATTCAAACCCTGGTCTCCTGTGTCAGAGGAGGTGTTGTGATTTAAAGAGAATCTGTACTCTAATATTCTTACAATAAAAAGCATACCATTCTATTCCTTATGTTCCCCTGTGCCCCTCTGTGCTGTTTCTGTCACTCCCTGCTGCAATCCTGGCTTGTAATTAACAGTTTTAGGCAGTGTTTACAAACAAATGACTGGCTTCTAACCAGAGTATCATAGGCTGAGAACAGCTTACTGTGTGATTCATGCAGAGCTTGGAGGGTGTGTGTAAAGCTTCTGCCAATGACAAGCAGTGCTGCACATTCCACACATTCCAGCCTCTTGCCGACAGACACCACAGAGGAAAGAAGATAAGATTTATTACAGAGACAGTGCAACTAGAAAAGGTTGCAGTAAGACAGACCACATCAGAACAGGTATATGAACTTATGGAATAGAAAAAATAAGGCTCAAAATTGTGTTACAGAGTCTCTTTAAGCTTCTTCTGGCGTTTCTCCTAGTTCTCCTAGTCTCCTAGTTCTTAGCTGTTGCTATCTCGCTCATTAGGTGTAGCAAGCACACAAAACTTAAATGAATACATTGTATACAATGAACAGAGGCGCCAAAAGTATAAGATTAGATTAAATGAGCTGTATCTCGGAACAACCCATAGCCAAACATGGCAATGCAGAGAAATTGCAGCAAATGAGTGATTGTTTTAACTGACCTAATACAACATCCATGTGCTGCATATGGATTGAAGTAGTGGGTGTTTAATAGTAAATAATAGTGTATTCAGTATCAGGTATTTGTCCTGGATAAGGAGTGACTAAACTAAAGGTAATAAAGGTTTTGCTGGTATCACTCTAAGGATGTGTAAAGCATAATTATACAAACTAGGAGTCAAGATTCCAAAAGATGTAGCAAAGTGACTTACCAATCTGCACAAGGATTCAAATTAAGCGCCTCTGTAATGAAAGAGCAAGCCATAGCAGCTTAAATAGGTGTTGGGTGAGTATGGGCCAATCAGGGACTGCCATGTGGACAGTGTGGACAGGCCAGTGATGTAACTAGTGATGTAATGCTGGGCGGGGAAGGGGGAAAAAAAAAAAAAAAAAAAAAAAAAAGGGAATTGTGTTTGAAAAATTCTTAACTGAGGAATGGTAACCTCAGTGGTAAGCATGACTAGATCTGGTAATATAATACTAAGGTCGGGGCTTCATTGCCTAATGTAGAAATGGACACAACAACAACAACATTTGCATAGATCATCCAATAAATATCCAATAAAAATTATATATAAGATAAAAAATATAAAAAGATATAAAATTAATTGATACATATATAAAATGAATAGTTACTTAAATTAGGAAAGAATACCTAAAAAGAAGATAAAAATGGGAGGGGGGTGGGAAAAAGGAAGGGGATTTTAGGGGGGAAGGGGGGGGGGAAACAAGAAGGGGGAGGAGAGGGGGGGTTTGGGAAATAAGGGAGTTGTTGACTGTCAACAGCTGTTTGGACTGACGATTTAGTATAAAGCCAATTATATGAACAAATTATATACAGTGCATATCATAAAACATATAAAAATTATAAAAATGTAAATATAAAATATAGAAAGAATTAAGAGAGAGGACTAGTTAAAAAGTCTTAACGGAATGTGGATAGTAATAATTAATAGATTTTTTCTAAAACTTCGTTGAGACCCTCAGGAACTAGCGTCCTGAGGGTTTGGATCCAGTACATCTCCAATTTTTTCAGTTTGTCATAGGCCGCTGGTTCTGTTGCATTAATTTCATCTATTAGGGTGATGGTGAAGGTGCTGGGGTCCCCGTGGTGAATCTGGTGGAAGTGACGTGAAACACTGTGCAGGGGGAATTTGTTAAGAATATTTCTTTTGTGTTGACCTATTCTGCTACGTGCCTCCTGTGTGGTTCTGCCTACGTACTGGAGACGGCAGGCACAAGAGATCAGATAGATGATGAATTTGGATTGGCAAGATATGCGTCTTTTTATACTATATTGGATACCAGTGGTATTGGACATGAAAGTGGAGGTGTTCAGTACAAATGTACATGCTGCGCAACGGGTCTGGCTGCAGGACCATGAGCCTGGCATCGGTGGATTGGAAACAGGTGTATGGTTAGTTTTATTGCAACGTAGTTTGCTGGGAGCTAAAAGGTTACGAAGGTTTGGGGCTCGTCTATATGTGATGAGGGGACGTGTGGGTAATATTGGTTTAAGGTATGGATCCTGGAGGAGAATTTCCCAGCGTTTTTGTAATATAGATTTTATGCCTTGATGTTCTTTGCAATATCTGGTTATAAATCTAGGTGGGGGGTTATTGGGGACATCGGTGCTGGGTATGTTCTGGGTGGTGGGGGGCGGTATTTTGGCTTTGTGTCTGGCATCGCGAATAAGTTTTTTAGGATATTTTCTATCTGAAAATTTCTTAGTTAGGATGTCGGATTGTATATTGTAATCCTGTGGGTCGGTGCAATTCCTGAAGATACGTTGAAACTGATTGTAGGGAGTATTCTGGGTCCAGGGGCGATGGTGAAAGCTGTTAAAATGTATGAAATTATCTATTATATTTCACCATCGCCCCTGGACCCAGAATACACCGATGTCCCCAATAACCCCCCACCTAGATTTATAACCAGATATTGCAAAGAACATCAAGGCATAAAATCTATATTACAAAAACGCTGGGAAATTCTCCTCCAGGATCCATACCTTAAACCAATATTACCCACACGTCCCCTCATCACATATAGACGAGCCCCAAACCTTCGTAACCTTTTAGCTCCCAGCAAACTACGTTGCAATAAAACTAACCATACACCTGTTTCCAATCCACCGATGCCAGGCTCATGGTCCTGCAGCCAGACCCGTTGCGCAGCATGTACATTTGTACTGAACACCTCCACTTTCATGTCCAATACCACTGGTATCCAATATAGTATAAAAAGACGCATATCTTGCCAATCCAAATTCATCATCTATCTGATCTCTTGTGCCTGCCGTCTCCAGTACGTAGGCAGAACCACACAGGAGGCACGTAGCAGAATAGGTCAACACAAAAGAAATATTCTTAACAAATTCCCCCTGCACAGTGTTTCACGTCACTTCCACCAGATTCACCACGGGGACCCCAGCACCTTCACCATCACCCTAATAGATGAAATTAATGCAACAGAACCAGCGGCCTATGACAAACTGAAAAAATTGGAGATGTACTGGATCCAAACCCTCAGGACGCTAGTTCCTGAGGGTCTCAACGAAGTTTTAGAAAAAATCTATTAATTATTACTATCCACATTCCGTTAAGACTTTTTAACTAGTCTTCTCTCTTAATTCTTTCTATATTTTATATTTACATTTTTATAATTTTTATATGTTTTATGATATGCACTGTATATAATTTGTTCATATAATTGGCTTTATACTAAATCGTCAGTCCAAACAGCTGTTGACAGTCAACAACTCCCTTATTTCCCAAACCCCCCCTCTCCTCCCCCTTCTTGTTTCCCCCCCCCCTTCCCCCCTAAAATCCCCTTCCTTTTTCCCACCCCCCTCCCATTTTTATCTTCTTTTTAGGTATTCTTTCCTAATTTAAGTAACTATTCATTTTTATATATGTATCAATTAATTTTATATCTTTTTATATTTTTTATCTTATATATAATTTTTATTAGATATTTATTGGATGATCTATGCAAATGTTGTTGTTGTTGTGTCCATTTCTACATTAGGCAATGAAGCCCCGACCTTAGTATTATATTACCAGATCTAGTAATGCTTACCACTGAGGTTACCATTCCTCAGTTAAGAATTTTTCAAACACAATTCCCTTTTTTTTTTTTTTTTTTTTCCCCCTTCCCCGCCCAGCATTACATCACTAGTTACATCACTGGCCTGTCCACACTGTCCACATGGCAGTCCCTGATTGGCCCATACTCACCCAACACCTATTTAAGCTGCTATGGCTTGCTCTTTCATTACAGAGGCGCTTCATTTGAATCCTTGTGCAGATTGGTAAGTCACTTTGCTACATCTTTTGGAATCTTGACTCCTAGTTTGTATAATTATGCTTTACACATCCTTAGAGTGATACCAGCAAAACCTTTATTACCTTTAGTTTAGTCACTCCTTATCCAGGACAAATACCTGATACTGAATACACTATTATTCACTATTAAACACCCACTACTTCAATCCATATGCAGCACATGGATGTTGTATTAGGTCAGTTAAAACAATCACTCATTTGCTGCAATTTCTCTGCATTGCCATGTTTGGCTATGGGTTGTTCCGAGATACATTTATTCTGAGAATTGTGTTATTAGTGACATACTGAATATACAAAATCCATAGTTTTGCATTTGAACTCAATTTATTGAGTTAATTGAGGGAACCATATGCATTACCATGTTGGGCTATGTATATGTGTTTTTCCAAGATACATTTATTCTGAAATTAATTAAATCATGGGCTTACCTTATATATTTAATCCATAGTTTTGCATTTGAACTCAGTTTATTATATTGAAATCACTATTTTTGAATATTATATAATAACACATTTGTGATTGTACGAGTGTATTCATACTTTGGTCTCTGGCATTTTCAGTTTGATACTCCTCCCTATATTGCCTGATGAAGCGGGGTTGAACCTGCGAAACGCGTTGCATTTCTTTTTGGAGTTCCTAATAAATGTGTTTGACTGTCTGAATCGCAGTCGTTGTCGTGTCTGCTTGAGGGAGGTAAGACCACCACTTCCTCCTTCAATTTTGCCATTTAAGTTGGTTTTTAAGCTCATTTAATCTAATCTTATACTTTTGGCGCCTCTGTTCATTGTATACAATTTTGAGTCCACCCTTGGTGGAGGGTTGCTACCCTTTCTTCCTGTCTACAGAGAGCGACTTCTTAATCCTGAGTGGGGTCAGGACAATCTCCCCACCTGCCTTTACAGTGGTTGCCTGCTGGTGACCCTGACTTGTGAGTATTTAGCAATACAAACTTATTGCCACCTTGTCCAGTACGAATTACACTATTGGGGCTCTTGGTGTTCCCTGTTTTTAAATGAATACATAACTAAAATAACTTTTCATGCATACTCCTGGTGTGGCCAAATATCAGGTTTTAAAGCATTCACAAGAACACCTGACACTACTAAGTGGTTTGTTAGACTCTCATGATCATCCTCAAGCAACTGAATTTTTCATGAATATTTAACAAACTGAGTAACCACTATTAGGGGCAAATTTGACTTTAGTCCAAATCCAAGCACCAACATTCATCTCCACCATCAAGCAGGCAATATTAAATTGGAGTATTGCCGCTGCAATGTATACACGCTCCTTCCTGACATTTCATTTTGGAGAACAACGGTATAACACATTCATTCCTTGGAAATCCAATAACTCAGATATAACCATGACACGGGATGTTCTGCCATGCCAAAGCAAAAAGCCAAATTTAAGCTTATTCTGAGTCCTCATTGGCAGGTTGTAATGCAATCACTTTAGGCCATGGATTCCAAAATAATCGCAAAAGAGTCCAAAACAGCTACATACTGTAGCATTAAAATGATCAAACCCATGAAGATTTAATTCAATCCACTGGAAATTTCCACGGTCTTCCATATAAAAAGCTGATCACATTCACTGGAAACTCAACATGAAAAATGATTGTGTCAATCATTCTTGTCCCAGTTCAGGAACTCTTTGTTATGAACGCTTTTAGCAGGCTGTACTTTTTAATATTTTAAACAAGTATATGTAACGGTTGTGGAACTTTCTCCGTGATCAGCGCACAACGCGTGCGCTGACACGGCGGAAATCCTCCACAAGCGTATATTTGCAGGCACCCAGCAAAAGGTGCTACGCACCTGTAGAGGGAAATTCCTGTCGGCAGATGGCGCTGGGGAGTCCAGAGGAACCAATCCTCTGTACCTCCACAAATGCCAGACAGGAATTGTACGAAGCGCAGAACGCAATCGCAAGAGAGGCGATTGCGAATGAGATTGAGCAAAGGGATAGGTTGTATGTGTGTGCGCCAATCCAGTCGCCACCCCGCGACCGCGCACACACAACAGCAGATACGAAATAGGAACGCGATCGCGAGAGGTGCGATCGCCAGACGTGACACAAGGCAGATCAGAATAGAATACAAGGGTAGCAAAGGCACAGCAAATACAATAAGGAGATACGGAAAACAACAACGCTAGCTAACCGCGAACACCGCACTCATTCGCAACAGTGCACGCGGTTATGCGCGATCTCCACGTGATAAGCACAATAGAGACAAGCACGCCTAACTAACCATTAACAGACAAACATGAAACAGAGGACGCGAGCGCTTGCTTAACGGTTACCTCACCGAGCCTGCAGCAAGCGTAGCGGACAAGACAGACACACGAAAACAGGGACAAACGAGAGATAGGATCCACAGCACTAGCGAAAAGTAGCTAGCGCGATCCCAGGAAACAGAACAGAAGAGATAGCTGGCAGCAACCGCTGCACCAGCTATACTCCAAGAACAGAGATCAGAACCATTTCCTGTCGACCACCATAGGGGCAGGACAATGGCAACAGGCAAGACAAGACAGAACAGGCAATACGGATAATACAACCTGACTGGGCTAGAAGGGGAGCATAAAGCAACCCCCAGGAATTAACTATACTAGATAGCAATGGCTGACACTCCAGCAGTGTCCATCAGGAACAGACCATGGAAGGGAAATGTCCAGCAAAGCATTCTGGGAACCATAAAGCTCTTATAGTGCCAGTCATCAAAGAAGGCAGGTAGGGGATTTGCATAACGAATGTATGCAAATTCCCCAGCAAGAGAACAGACCAGAAACTTGCAATGGAAAGACAGGTCTAGAGGAATGGACAAACAGCTGTCTGCCTGTGCAGCCAGCTGAGCGGATCATCACAGTACCCCCCCCCCCCACACTCTAGGGATGGATTCCAGACATCCCTCAAAACTGGTATCACCACAAAACTCTAACTGAAGACTCATGAAGGTCAGGACAGCCCGACAAGGCCCAATTCCAGAGTCAGTCCATCCGAAACCGACCTCATCGGAAGCAGAAGCCACCGAAACATGCCCATCCGCACTGCAAGTCTCAGCGTAACACCCATCAGGACTGTGGACACCAGAGAAGAAGCCATCGACACCCTCCAGACAATACCCACCACCTTCCAAGGAGCGTCCAAGAATACCAAACCTGCCGCAATACCTGTTCGAAGTGTCCCTTACAACACCAAAGCCATTGCTGATCGTATTCAGGGCACCAAGCAAAACCTTTGCCGGAATCTCCCAGAACGTCTTGAAGCTCCGCAGAGATCCCAAGAAGCCAGAACGCTCACCAGGCTCACATGGAGAACCACCAAGAACCCCTATGGAACCTATGATCATTCCAGACTCAAAATTAGCAGGACACCCATCAAGATCAGGACTTTCAGGGACCACTTCTGGGCATGCAAGCAGGCAGGCTATATCAGAACATGTCTCCACTGAGGAAGCATCTGAGTACGCTGGTAACCGAGGCACACTTGGGCTTTCTGGGTCACAGAGCACATCGGGGTGCACTAGTACAGGAGAAACCTCAGGACATGTCGGGGAACTGCCAACCTCAGAGTCCGACACGACAAGGCCAAAACCAGAACCGGGCAGAAAATCATCACGAGTAAAGGTCACAGGTACTGGTCTTTCAAAAGAAGACTCGGACTCAAATTCAGAATTTTCTGTAACTGTAATATCATCATTGACTACACATGAATGAAGCTCCACAAGAGCTGCAAAAGTAGTCAGCAAGGCAGCAATGCCTACTGAAGTGGGCAACACCTCAGAAGGACCTGGGGGGCAGGAGACATCTCCTACAAGTTCTGCACCCTTTGGGAGGAACTCGGAGACCTTTAGATCATCAAACAAGACCTCAGGAACATCATTTTTCAAGTTGTCTAAGAAGGATTCTGTACTATCCATGTTACAGGGCAAAACTGGAACTTTATTTTGAGAACAGGGCAGATGTCCCAGGGAAGGTTCCACCATAAACTGAGACTGAATTTCATCATCATGAGTGGAACGTACAGGAATATTCACTGGACCACACACTGACTCCCTAACTTTAATCTCGCTGCACCCAGAACTCTGCGTAGTAGTCAAACTAGCTTGCAATTCCAAAACTGCAGAAAGACAGGTAAAAATAGCAGCAATACCTAGACGAGCCTCTAGGGGCAGGGCAGGAGATATTGTACAAGGCAATATTGACTCATCCAGAGTACTGGGTGGAGAGTCAATACTTTCTTCAGAATCAGACTCGCAAATGTCAATGCAAGTGGACATCATGCCTTCATTCATGGTACAGGGCAGGTTCAGAGAAAGCTTCTCTGGACAAGGCAAAGAAGCTTCAGCATCAGATTCACAAAACCGAAGCGCTGTCTCACTCTTAGATTCGGCTAACAATGTCGAATCCGAGGAGTCAGAACGCAAAATTTGCGGATCCAAGATCGCTTTAGGTTGCGAAACTGACGCTTCCATATCGCAAACCTCCGCGATCTGTGGAGCAGACTGCAAGGCATCTAGGACAGAAACACTGGAGCAACTGTCATCAGGCAACAGGCCTGCACAGGTGCGAACAGAATAAGACATAGATTCATTTGCAAAAGAAATGGCGACATCAACAGGATAAACTTTACTAGGCATAAAAATTTTACTTTTGACGCTGCATAGTCGAGAAATTTTCCCCATAGCAGGGTCACAGACAGAAGATCTCAAAGATCTGTTTCTAACTGACAAAGGATCCCACACATCCTTGAGGGCTTGTTTCCACTGTTGCGACGCGATTTCGGCCGCATTCCGACGCTTGTAAAAACGCATGCGGATGCGTTTCCACATGCGTTTTTACCCGCGATTTCGCCTGCGATTTCATGCGAAATTAACCATGACACTGCCAGGGCTAAATAAAATTGAAAAAGGTGCGAAATCGCACGCGAAATCGCGGGTAAAAACGCATGTAACAAACGCATGCGTTTTTACTATTAAATACATTAGCGGCGATTCGCACGGATTCCCGACGCAGGCGAAATCGTTGGCTCTTTTGTGCGTTTTTTTCACGCTGAAAAAAACGCACCTCAACAACGCTACAGTGGAAACAGGCCCATCCACTTGTATTACATGTGCGGATCTGCATGCGTTGGACGCATGCAGCTTCGCGATAGTGGAAACGAGCCCTGAGGAAACCGGCAGACTCATGCCGATCACAATCTGCAGGAACATCCGAGAAACAGGCATCAGATCGCACAGATTCAAACTGCACACTGTCAGGAGAGAATCCTTCAGGATTCGCACAGGAACCAACCACAGCGGCACACTCATTCATTTCAGATTGCACAAAGTCAAGACTCTCATGCTTTACCCCAGAAAGGCAGGAACAATCATCCGACAACGATGTCTCTTTATTGGAATCAATTGGTTGGTGTGTGTGCAACTCATCCAAAATCGTTTGCCATACATAGATCACCAGATCCACATCATCCTTGTCACATTCATCGGAATCAATCAGAAGGTACATAGAATCGAGACAAGCATTCAAGACATCTTCGCTTTTTGCGATGTAAAAATCGCAAAAGGCTTTCCAATCAAAATCGAATTCTTCCAGCAAGGCCCCAATATCCCAGGAAGCAAATGGGGGTTCAAACAGGCCAGTATCCAAATAATCTCCATAGGGGTGGAGTTCAGGAACAAGAACAGATTTTTTTAACTGCTTTAATGTAGTGTGCGATCCTACCTATAGCAGGATCCACATAAGCTTTGGATTGGGGCAAAAAACCTGGAAACTGATCAGCAGATGCATTATAAAATTCATTATCATACTGCATGGTTTTGCCCATTTCAGACTTGACAGAAATAACCTCTTTATTTGTGGTTGCTAGGGGCAACGGATCTTTCCGCTGGGAAGCCTTCCTAGATCTTTTACGTTTAGATTTAGAGGCTTTGGATGGCTGCTTTGTGGATGAAAGAGTAGATGGAACAGCTGATTGAGCTGCTGACAACAACTCATTAAGGAGGTATGGTAATTGAGGTAATCTCAGCCAATTGTGAATTAAAAAGGCCAAGAATTCCAGGGGTCTTTGACTCAGGGTGGTATGATTTAACACATCATAACCCCACATTGACATTTCGCCCCCCAACAGAATGTAGACCATTTGGGGGGCCCAGGTAGACACTGGGGTGCATTGGAATTCAGGGTTCGCTAACAGTTTCGTACACTCAGACAAAAATTCGTCTGCTGATTCAGGTTCAAGTTTTTTAAATCTCTTAAAGGTACAAGAGCCATATTCGACAAAATCGTACAAATCGGAAATTCCGTCTACACTGGGGTTTTGGGTTGGGCTGGACATTCTGTAACGGTTGTGGAACTTTCTCCGTGATCAGCGCACAACGCGTGCGCTGACACGGCGGAAATCCTCCACAAGCGTATATTTGCAGGCACCCAGCAAAAGGTGCTACGCACCTGTAGAGGGAAATTCCTGTCGGCAGATGGCGCTGGGGAGTGCAGAGGAACTAATCCTCTGTACCTCCACAAATGCCAGACAGGAATTGTACGAAGCGCAGAACGCAATCGCAAGAGAGGCGATTGCGAATGAGATTAAGCAAGGGATAGGTTGTATGTGTGTGCGCCAATCCAGTCGCCACCCCGCGACCGCGCACACACAACAGCAGATACGAAATAGGAACGCGATCGCGAGAGGTGCGATCGCCAGACGTGACACAAGGCAGATCAGAATAGAATACGAGGGTAGCAAAGGCACAGCAAATACAATAAGGAGATATGGAAAACAACAACGCTAGCTAACCGCGAACACCGCACTCATTCGCAACAGTGCATGCGGTTATGCGCGATCTCCACGTGATAAGCACAATAGAGACAAGCACGCCTAACTAACCATTAACAGACAAACATGAAACAGAGGACGCGAGCGCTTGCTTAACGGTTACCTCACCGAGCCTGCAGCAAGCGTAGCGGACAAGACAGACACACGAAAACAGGGACAAACGAGAGATAGGATCCACAGCACTAGCGAAAAGTAGCTAGCGCGATCCCAGGAAACAGAACAGAAGAGATAGCTGGCAGCAACCGCTGCACCAGCTATACTCCAAGAACAGAGATCAGAACCATTTCCTGTCGACCACCATAGGGGCAGGACAATGGCAACAGGCAAGACAAGACAAAACAGACAATACGGATAATACAACCTGACTGGGCTTGAAGGGGAGCATAAAGCAACCCCCAGGAATTAACTATACTAGATAGCAATGGCTGACACTCCAGCAGTGTCCATCAGGAACAGACCATGGAAGGGAAATGTCCAGCAAAGCATTCTGGGAACCATAAAGCTCTTATAGTGCCAGTCATCAAAGAAGGCAGGTAGGGGATTTGCATAACGAATGTATGCAAATTCCCCAGCAAGAGAACAGACCAGAAACTTGCAATGGAAAGACAGGTCTCTGTTCCAGAGACCTGCAGCCCACAGACTAGAGGAATGGACAAACAGCTGTCTGCCTGTGCAGCCAGCTGAGCGGATCATCACAGTATATAATTGATTAAAATTAAAACACCTGAAGAAATGTTTAATTAATGTTCATCCACTGTTCCACTGATGTCCACGTGTCTGTTAATTTCATTCTTCCCCATCTTTTGTAGCCCAGTCTCTAAACAAACAATAATCCAAGGTCATGAGGCAACCGCCATGATGCAGTGCTCATAGCAGAGGGGAGGGTGTGCCTGCGTTCCCTTTTGAAACTATGCTCGTCATCTACTAGAGACTGATATCCATGAGTACCTTTTCACAAAAGCTATCGGTCTCTAAAATACATGATTTCAGCAAGGAGAGCAGTTGTACCCTTCCTGTTCTACATGGACTGCTTCACTGAGGTGACTTCATGACATTGTCTCGCTGTTTGAGGGCTGGGTAGTTTTGGAGAGAGGGAAGTTAGGCTGCAAGCACCTGGATATGATCCATTGAGGAGATGATTACTAATCACTCACTACTGCTACATATATTTTGATTGAAATTAATACAAAAATAAAATGTTTTATTTTATCCCAAAGTGAATGCAGGTTTACCTGCCAAACCACACTGCAAATGTGTTGGCTGCTGGCTCAGTGGTAACTTTCCCCTCTTTCCTTGGCTCACCATACTGGAGCCTCACTGAGTTGCTGATGTCAATGACCCAGGATGGCTTGTCCTACCTTCACCTCTCCTCTGCATCTTCATTGTGGAGCTGCACTGTCACAGCTTCTGGTGCTCAGAAAGCTGGATAGGCAGGCAGCATGGGACTGGCCATCCAGCAGCTCATCCAGTTCTCTATGGTCTTTTGTCGATGAGAGGAGTATAGCGAGCTGGATGGGCAAACTGGAAAGGCTGTCCCATTGTTACGCCTCAGCAAGTGGTTGCCCATGGCAACCCACCAGCTCAGGATTCTTTCTACAGAACTCTTTTCCATTCTAGGACCTATAGACGTTTCCACATAATCTAGCATTTGGAATGCGCTATGCATCCCTGTTTTAACCTGTGAGTTCCATTCCTGCATTATGTTTTAAAAGTGTTTCACGTCCTGTTGCTCACTGCCTGAGCAACAGGTTTCCTCTGTCCTAGTTTCCAGGGAGATTTAAACCTATATGAACCAATATACTAGCTTTGACCTTGTCAATACTCTCACCATCCGTTTGTCCTTTTTCCTGTACCTTGCCTGACTTCTGGCTTATCCTTGACTACGTCTTCTGTAGTTGCCTTTCGGATGAACCCATGGTTTCCAGGGCTGCACCCATCTGGCCACACAGAGAATGCACACTCCCTAGGTATTGCTCAGGCCATGGTTCCAGCTGATGTGCCACTGCTGGACACTTTGGTGCAGCAACAACAGACTCAGCAGGGCAGGACCAGGTTACACAGTATTTGCAAAGACTGTCTGACCATTTGGATTAGCTGCAACCTGTTTAAGTGTTAGTTATGCCTCCCCATTATGGGGGAAAGGAGATTCCATGTTGCACAATTATCCACTGTTTCAGCAAAGCTTTTGCAAAGTATTTAATGAGCCTCACCAAGCTACCTCTGTAGCTTCTAATATCCTTCAGCTTCAGCAAGGGGATCTGTCTGTTGGCCAGTATGCAGTTCATTTCAGAACTTTAACCCCTATACTAGCATGGAACAATGAGCCACTGGTAGCTATCTTCTGGCAAGGACTTTCTGGCCGTATTAAAGATGAACTTGCAGCCTGGGATCTTCCTGTCTTTCTGGAATACCTGATTTCCCTCTGCATTAAAATCGACCCTCAAATCCAAGAAAGAGCGCAGGAGCGATATCGGGCCCAGAGTTCTGTACAATTGACACCCAACTTTCAGCATCCCATTGTCCCTCCGGAGGAACCTATGCTAATTGACTGCACAAAGCTGTCCTAGGAGGAATGGACTTCTCGACTGGCTAAAGTTCAGTGTCTGTATTGCGGAAGATCTTGTCCCTTTAAGAACAATTGTCCTAAGAAGCACCCAAACTCCAGGGCCTAGGGCCACAGGAAAAGGGTTCCATAGGCAGCAAATCTTCAGACCACCGGACACAGAGCCCCAGGATTGATTCACATCAACAAGACCGGGCAGGTAATTATAACTTCACAGGGGAAGAGGAGCTGTTCAATATGTGTTATAGGTTAAATATACCCTAACTTTTAAATGAGTGGAATATGTAGGGCACTGTAAACCTCAGTTGCTGTTTACGTTTATTTAAAAACTACAAAAAAAAAAAAGTTAATAAAATCATCCCTGGGTGATGACAATCTCACATCCGATTCATCAGCTCTTCAACGGGTACATTGCTGAAACGTTTTATTCTGATTTTTCTTGTTCCAGAGGATTGATAATACAGTAACTGACATCCTTGCAAAAGGTAAATTGTAGGTGCACTGTATGGTAGAAGCGACATCTGGTTACCATGTAGGAGGAGTATTGTATGGAAGATCTCTATTATAGTATTAACATATGGTGTGGAGTAGAATTACAATATAGTGGCACTTTAATGAAAGAGCACTATCATCATGAAGGACTACATGGTATGGGGAATGTGTTTTTTACTTCAGGGATAAAGGTAGTAAAGAGAATGCCCCGAGATTTAAAAAACTAAAATGTCTCTAGTTTCATATGCTCTTCTCCAGTTTGAAAGAAAATAAATAACAGAAAGGAAAATAACCCTGTAATCTGGTGTACTGTTCTGTTCTTCTTTTTATTAACAGCTGTTAAAACAAAAATTGTGAATAAATAACTAGAATTACAAGAAAAAGTAAAAATGACAAGCTTCAGTTTTACTAACATAATGAATTTAAAAACCACATTATTCATACAACAATAAACTGATCAATGCCTTAAGGGCCCATTCACACTGGGGCGATTTGCGGGCGTTTACCGCTGATCGCCAAATCACCAGTGATTGCTAGCACTTTACAAAGCGCTCGTAAAAAAAATGAAAGGTATATGGCAGTGACCTCACTGGCACGATCGCCGGTGACTCGTGATAAACACAAACGTGGTGCATGCAATGATTTTTCACTATTTTAGAGAAATCCCAAAAGAAATGTAAAAAAAAAGCAGATCGCGATCAATCAACAATTTTGAAAATGTCCATAAAAAATATGCATTATCATGAAAAAAAACTGTCACAACACGCTAGTAATTTTGCTAGTGTTTTGCGATCCTCAGTGTTAATGGGCCCCTATGGATAGATTTCTGAGATTATATACAGTATATAACACAAACATATACATCTATGCATCCACACATTCTCCAACAGAACACTATGTACTTCCCCACTCTGAATTTGTCAGGTGTGAGTTTGGCTATAAACACCGCACACAGAAATGTACTGGCACAGAAAATCCAGCCCTGACCAGGTGCCAGGCGAGTGGTAACTATCAATGTAATCCTTACAAAAATTCTGCTGTGCCAGTTCCTCCACAAGAAGACTGGTCTGGAAATCACAGTAGCTAAAACTCTGAGTTCCGCCAAGCCACCAGAATATTAAACAACTTGTGCTGGTACAAAAGCGGTACACACAGACTAGAACATCTTGCAAGAGGAAGTGTCCTTCAAATGTGGCCTTAAAGATATGCATCACTGTTTCAGGGTTAATTTAACCACAACATAAAATGAGCTATCCACATAATGTAGCATAAATTTAGCTGGATGAGAGAGACATCATTCTTTGAAATGCACTAGTCTATAGAGTTGAAAGTAAAATGTCCTTTATTTTAAGTATGATTTGTTTTCATTTTACTTTCCATAAATGCTCAGCAAAACAATCATGATTTGGTTGACAGGAAAAAACAAAATCTTTCTGCATATTTTCGTCTTTGTTCTTCTTATTCAGCTTATATACACTATAGAAAGTAACAGCGCCACTCTCAGGTACAAGTCTTCTACATCAAAGCTCAATTGCTCAAAGCAGTTACTTTGAATAATAAGACAGTGTAAAGTTCACATCTCTCACCTTCGGATAATATCCAGCATACTTTAAAAAGCCTGATTCACTCAGTTAATTCTTAACTCTACTCCAGCCAAGCTTATTTTTTTTAATACAATGTAAGGATAACAGAACACAGATCTATTACATGTACCTGTAGCGGAGGTGCCTTCTTGTTTTCTATGTTATGAATTGCAAGGAGAAGGAATCTCTTCAAACAGGGCACAGATAGCTATAAAACACTTAAAGGCCCCCTATTGCAAAAGTCGTAAAATTTAAAGTACGTTTAAAGATGCATATTAAGGTGGTCATACACACTACAATCAACTCTATTGATTTTCCCATTTTATCAATCAAAATGATCAACTGAAAAATACATTGTAAATAAACTTTTTTGAATCAATAAAAATGGATCGAGAAAAATTATT
Organism: Hyperolius riggenbachi; assembly: GCF_040937935.1. Classification (NCBI taxonomy): domain Eukaryota; kingdom Metazoa; phylum Chordata; class Amphibia; order Anura; family Hyperoliidae; genus Hyperolius; species Hyperolius riggenbachi. The sequence goes on along the minus strand of NC_090647.1, from coordinate 315,048,867 downwards.
GATTTTCCCTTTTTTTCAGTAAAAATCAGATGTGTTGGTAAAATCAGATAGAAAACTATAAATACTGAAAGTTTTATTTGATCATTTGTTTGCTATTTCCATTAAAAATCAGCGTATGGTATATTAGTTTAATCTTTCTGATTATTCAAACAAGTGGAAAAATCGATCAGATTCCTCTTGTCAAAAAAAAGCAAATAAAGTTGAATCGTGTATGGCCACCTTTAGACTGTCATTTCTTCTGGATTGAAATTACTGTTTTGGACTAGTTCATCTCTTCATGGGGGATTCTATTGTCTGCATGTCCTTTATTCTTTACAAAAACACTCCATGGAAAAGATCTAACTAAATATCCCAATGGCCTCCCTTGTCATTTGCATAATATTTTAGCATCTGGATTGAGCAAATGCTGTTCAGTAAGTGCTTTTGCAAATAAAGAAAATGAGAATCCCCCATAAGAAGATGGATTATTCCAAAACCTGTCAGCTTTGTAATATTTTTACTGCCTACTGTGAGAACCACATAGGAACAAAACTATTTACATTTTACTCTGGGACACATGTACAAATATATGTATTCTTATTTCAAATGTTATAACATATATGAAAAAATGGGCACAATGCAAAAACATTACAGTATGCTGAGGTTCCTTGCACACATGTTACTGGCAGATACTGCGGCTTACTGCATACTACAATCAAAAAGTCAGCATGAGCTTTATGTCACATGCAAGTTGGAGCATTATGACTAGTGACTAGCTTGCTCAGTCATAAATAGAGATGGTCATTGAAATGCAAATACAGTCAGTGGGATGCGAAAGTTTGGGCAATGTTGCTAATCGTCATGGTTTTCCTGAATAAATCGTTGGTTGTTACAATAAAAAATGTCAGTTATATATATTATATAGGAGACACACACAGTGATATTTGAGAAGTGAAATTAAGTTTATTGCATTTACAGAAAGTGCGCAATAATTGTTTAAACAGAATTAGGCAGGTGCATTAAAAAATAGAAAGTAAATCAATATTTAGTAGATGATTAGTCATGATTAACTTTGTTAATCATGACGATTAACAATGTTGCCCAAACTTTCGCATCCCACTGTAACTGTGGCCTGCAGGGAAGATCAGTGCAAACTGTAAGCAGCGTGGCATCAAACTCAGATTCTAACGAACACAGTGAATCCAGCACAGGAGACTTCGACGCCGTCAGAAGAGGGAGCTGAAGTTACTTTTAAAACACAAGCAATTGCTGGAAGCCGAATTATTTCATTCCCCACCATCCATGGCGGCTTGGAAGGGGAATAGTATTTAACACTGCCGGGACTTGTGCAGCAGCAGGATCAGCCATATACCGGCTGTATCCTGCCCCCAAGTCTCCAGCGCCGATTGCCCTCGTACGATTCTAAAGGAATTTGATTGGACCAATTACAACCTACAATTTGTATTGCATTTGCATGCAAGCTGGAAATATTTGCATCTGATTGACCATCTCTAAACATGAATAGGCAATAGGCATGCAATGTGCTGGAGCTGTCTGAGCTAGCATGCTCAGTAACCGTAGTGGAAGAAGTTTTCCACCACGCTGAATATGTGGAAAGCAGAAAAAAATTACTTCCCGTCTATATCTTTAAAAAAGTTCCAAAACACAGGGATGATATTTCCTCTCCCTGCAAAATCATGCTAACTCCACCATAGTTAGTGGGCATGGGAGCTGTTCTGAAAAATGCCCTTCTCCAGTGAGGAGCCTGATGATATGGTGCTATCTGTTCACTCACAGAGTTATCAGATAGGCACTTAACTGTGGCTTATGTGTATACCGGCATCCTGAGATTCCAAACACAATGGCGTCAATTCATCAAGCATTACCGCATTCGGTAATGCTGAAAACAGCTGAGTTTATGGAGCATTTAGTAAAATGTCAATTCATCAAGGCTGTTACCGCATGGAAAGCTGAAATTACCAAGAAGTGAGGTAAATTACTGACTTGTGCTGTAAACACCTCCAACACATGTCAGCAAATGTCAGTTCATGAAGATTAGAGCATGTGGTAAAGCCCAGGACATGTTCCCTAATTACCGGAAGCTCTTATTTGTCGAAAACTAGCTTCAAATGCCTTCCGTGTGGATGTCCCCATGATTGACAAGTTTAGAGAGCCACTAGGAACAGACCCTGTCTCCTGAAAGTCCCTGTGATAGGATGCAATGCCTTCTCCAAAGGGTCCAGCTTTTCTAACCCCCAGGCAGCCAGCAGAGAGATCAGAACAAAGGAGGCTTCCCCTGCAGCTGTTCAGCCGTTTACCCCTGTTTGAAAATGCAGAGGAACTAGTGGGAAAATCACCTTAGCAGAGCATATTTAAAATTTCTTGGAGTTCATCTAAGCTGTGGCAATTAACTAAAATATTAAGACTAAAAGACAAATTCAGAGCAAGCAGAGGCAGTATAACAAACATGTAAATCTAAAGGGATGTAGAGATGCCTCTTACTATTTTAATGCTGTCACTGCATGGAACAGCATGTAGCAACACAGAGACAGCTACACACTCTTCTGCTGTTACTGAACAGGTTTTTATGAACTGAAACATAGTATTTCGGTAAATTACCGAACTTCTACCACACCTGTGAAAATATTGATGAATTAGGAAAAAAAAGTCTAAAATACCGAGTGCTGTATTTTCCCGACTTATTTTTTTTTATCATACAGCCTTTGATGAATGGAGGCCATTGTTTTAGCGTGTAAAAGTTATAGTTTGAATACTTTATTATCTGTAACTTGCTTAACTGGATGACTGGTGGTCTTCTTTGAGGGTTATCCTATACAATAAAATGCAAGTGTCCCTGCGTCATCAACTGAATGGTTGTGTGTCCCTGGCTTATTTGTACTGAGCATGTGCGCAGCCAGGGCAATTAGGACACAGGTCCGGACCTGACAGTTTGCTGTCTGTGGTTCACAGAGGTTCTCATTGCATTGTGGGAAATAACAGCTTTTTCCAACTGCCAAGCAAGCAGCTCCCTGTGTGCATATACTTCAGACAGTGGTGGGGAACGAGCAAGCGGGACGCGTATGTGCGTGCATTGCGGGGGGAGGGGGCTAGTGGCTGTGACCTAGCGCGGTCCTGTTTACTAGTTTATAATAATTTGTTTTCATGTGCACACTTCTCTCACAGCTCTGGCAGACTTACTATGCCATTTTGGTGACATTACTTTGAAAACAGGTATAAGGCCTGGTGCACACCAAAATCCAGATCCGCAAAATGCTAGCAGATTTTGAAAAGCTTTTTCTTCTTTTTCTTTAGCGTTTCAGCTAGCGTTTTGCGGTTTTGTGTAGCGGTTTTGGTTTAGTAGATTTCAGATATTGTTACAGTAAAGCTGTTACTGAACAGCTTCTGTAACAAAAACGCCTGCAAAACCGCTCTGAACTACCGTTTTTCAGAGCGGTTTGCGTTTTTCCTATACTTAACATTGAGGCAGAAACGCATCCACAATCCAAAAAATGCCTCACTCCGGGATTATGCGTTTCTGCAAAACGCCTCCCGCTCTGGTGTGAACCACCCCATTGAGATACATTGACCAAGCGTATCCGCAGCCGCAAGCGGCTGCAGAAACGCAGAAAAAGACGCTCGGTGTGCACCAGCCCTTACTACAGGTTTTACACTAAGCAGGAATTATACATTTGTGACAAATACTCTCGGATACTAACAAGCTTATTTATTATCTCCATTTTTTGCAGGACATGGAAACTATTGTGATAATTGTTACTAAAAAAATGACATAGAAGTTATTTGTTAGTGAAATAATTGTAGCAAAATTATTTTGCGATCATTTTTAAGTCCAGGAATAAAAGAGAAGTCACTTTAACACTGGGCAGAATAATACATCCTGTTGGAGCATGCCAGAACCATGAGAACCATGTTGCTCAGAACAAGCTTTCAATGAATACACAGAGCTATGGTAAGCCCTCACTTTTAATGAGGCAGAGATGTGAATTGGTAACATCCAGGCTCTTCTCCTATGACCTTCATGAATTTCAGGAAGTGTTACCTAGTCTGCTGTGAGGACAATCCTTGATTTCTGAAGTTATCAGGCTAAATGGACAAGCCAGTTTATGAGTGTATCATACCAATCACAGCAAATCACAACATAGCATAACTAGACTGTAAGCTCACAAGGACAGGGACCTCCTCCTGTTATTTGTTGTTTCTTTTGTACTTTATCATATGACCATGTACCAGCATCTCTCAAACCACACATATATTGAATTCATATGTATTTATATTGCTAGATGTCCTGATTGTACAGTGTTTTGAACTTCGTATGTACCTCATCCGCCTCTCCTTCTACTCCTCTGCCCATCTCTGCCAATTCCTTAACAATTTCTTGCCAATTGGCGTGAATGTTGCGGCAGTCCCAGGACCGCTTCACGCCGATTGGCGTGAACAACCTTCTATGGACCTATTGGGGGGTTTAATACCGCGGTCTTCAAGTGGTTAATTAGCTACCAATCACCCTAAGGATCCAGTTCAAACTCTTAACATTTTCATCCAAAGCTCTACATAGGCCATCCCCTCCGTAAATGTTTTTAGATTAATCTCCAGATATCATTCATTCCGGAACATTCGCTCCTCCCAAGAGACCCTCTTGTTATCCAGCTTAGTCACCACCTCCTCTCATTCTCGCATCCAGGACTTCTCACAAGTGTCACCTTTCCTTTGGAACTCTTTACCACAGCCTATCCCTCATGCTCCGAGCCTGGAAATTTTCAAACGTACTCTCAAGACACACCTTTTCGGGGCAAACTTATAATTTGTTATAGCTAGAATTTAAAGCTTACTGCCTCAACTGCTTACTCTTTTGTCTTCTCTCCAAGTGTCTCAACCCATTACACTCTAGATTGTAAGCTTCCAAGGTCAGGGATCTCCTACTTCTGTTATCTGTTTCTGTGAAATTTATCAAATGAACATCTATGATTAGTGGTGATGTTATTCAAACTACACATCATCAATTGTATGTATTGGTTCTAATCTTGTGCCACTGGTTGTCCTAATTGTACAGTTTGTTGAACTGCTCATGTATCTATGCTCACCATTGTTGTCAGTTTTGCATGTTGTACAGTGTATGTTGGCACTCAATAAATAATAATAATAATATATCTATGCTCCCCACTATTTGTTTTGAACTATGTCAGGGGTGTCAAACCCAAATACAAAGTGGGCCGAAATTGAGTTCTGTGACCAAGTCGTGGGTCGACTTCAATGTCTAGTGGCCAACTCTTTCCCTTATAAAGTTCCCTGTTGTCTAATAGCCCCCCTCCATGCCCTATACCAGCCTTTCTCAACCTTTTTACCCTGGAGGAACCCTGCAAATAACTTTTGGATCTCAAGGAACCCCTGCAAACAATTTTTTAATCTCGAGGAACCCCTGCATTTATTTTTCTGGAGGCATGGTCTTTAGAAGTAGGGGAGGCTATTAATTTCCCTTACTCCTATTACACTGCCACTCATTATACTGTGCTCATTATTATTCTGACCCCCAATTTAGTGCTTCTTTTTACTGTACCCCCAATTATAATGTGCTCTATTATATCGGTTTCCGAAAAGGATAGGAGGCGCCCGTGTGGTTTAGCACAATAGACAGACTATTGTGCTAAATAAACCTTCTTAACCGTTCATCAAGTGGAGTCTCTTTGTACAAAGAGAACACCTAACACACCACACGGGCACCTCCTATCCTTTTCGGAAACCGATCTTGTATTACCCCACTCGTGGGGTTCTTCGCGACGCACGAGAAGCGAAGCCTTTTTTCTAAGGAGCAGCGACCAACGACCAAAAAAGACCTAGTGGGGACGGGACTTCCCTACACGCCTGTACAAGTGGTTGCCTTCAAGCAACCTACACTTGTGAGTATATCTACTCTTAATCTTTATTTCATTATCTGAAGATAATACACCATAAGGGCTCCTGGTACCCCTGCGGGTTTTTTTTCTTTCTTTTCTCTATACCGACCAGAGTGCTCTATTATACTTCCTCCACGATGGGGGAAAATGCCAAGAACTCCTACAGAGTCCTCAAGGAACCCTGGGGTTCCAGGGAACCCTGGTTGAGAAAGCCTGCCCTATACAGTTCCATGATGTTTAGTGATCCTCCCTCCCTAATCTATACAATTCCCTGATGTTTAGTGGTCCTCCCTCCCCTATGCAGTTTCCTGGTGTTTAGTGACACCCTCCTTCCCCTATAAAGTTCCCTCGTGTCTAGTGGCCCCCTTCCCTCTTTATACAGTTCCCTAGTATCTAGTGTTGCCCCCTCTTCATATGGCTTCCCTGGTGATCTAGGGCTTACCCTCCAATATAGCGTCTCTGGTGATCTAAAGTGGGCCAAACATAATGCAAAGTAGGGGAAACCACCTGAGGGTCAAATCTGATGGCTCAGAGGGCCAGATTTGGCCCACGGGCCGGAGTTTGACAAGTATAAACTATGTATTACAAATAAATAATAATGACTGCAACAGGTAGGGTCTTTGCACCCATGTTTTTAGTCCTTAGGCACTGCTATAGAGTGCGCATGTACCATTTGTTCATTGCATGTATTGCATATTTTCAGAAGTGGTAGTTGTGTCATCATGAACAATATTTTGGATATTATTAGATATAAATAGGAGTGATGGTCCTGGATGACTTAGTGGAAGATTCACAAAATAATTTGTGCACACATTGAACATACATACATTTTAAAAGTGGTTATGCAAGGTACTGGACAAATATCACAACCCATGTCATGTACACAATGTACAGGTTACTTGTGTAAAATGCATTACATACTTTATACAAGTAACGTGCATGTTGTGTACATAGCAAAAGTTGTACTATTTGCACTAAGCCTGTTCCGCTATTTGCACAAACCTATTTTACCTAGTTTGCATAAACATCCGTAAAATGATGTGCTCTATATGCATATGTAAGAAGAGCATGCCCCTTAGTTCCTTATGTTGAGTTGCTACATTCTCTTTTCCTAGTTTGCAGACACCAGTCTGACTTTAGTGAGCTACTTGCTACTTGCACACTACATGCGATTCTGATTTTTTTTGGGTGGGGCTTGATTGCAGGGCCGTGCAGAGGGCCCTTAAAGAGAACCCGAGGTGGCATTGCATTATGCTAGTGGGGCACAGAGGCTGGTTGGGCACACTAACACCAGCCTCTGTTGCCCCATCGTGTGCCTCAAAGACCCCCGTGCTCGCCGCTATACCCCCGCAGTGCTGGCGACACGCAGCGTGTCACCAGCACAATGTTTACCCTAGCGCTGTCTGTCAGCGCCGCTCCGCCGCCTCCTCCGCATCGCCGCTACCCGCCCATGTCCCTTCCCTTCCGCTGATTGGAGGGAAGGGACGAGGGCGGGTAGCGCCGATGCGGAGGAGGAGGGGGAGCGGCACTGACAGACAGCGCTTAGGTAAACATTGTGCTGGCGACGCGCTGCGTGTCGCCAGCACTGCGGGGAGTATAGCGGCGAGCAGGGGGGTCTTTGAGGCACACGATGGGGCAACAGAGGCTGGTGTTAGTGTGCCCAACCAGCCTCTGTGCCCCACTAGCATAATGCAATGCCACCTCGGGTTCTCTTTAAGTGGGGGGTGCTCAATTTTAAAAAAGGGGCCTCCCTCCCTCGCCCCGAAATGCACAGTTGTACCAACAAGTGGGCGGCGGGGACCTTCCCCCTCTTAACCCACTTGCCCTGCAGTGACATGTGACCCCGGCTCTAAAACTATGCCAAACCATCTTCCTAAGGCATGGCACGATTTTTCATTTTTTTTTTTTTGATTAGATAATTTAGTTTGATTATTGCGTTAGATCAAATATAAAGATTTTTCCATCATGTTGGATCTAATTTTTCTCGAAAAAATGGGATAATCGTTCAAATTTCTTGTTCGAAAAAAAAATATTTTCAACTTTCATTCGATCATTTAGATCGAATAAACGTGATAATCGAATGTTTTTATTGTACCATGTATGGCCACCACAAGCCCCTTCGCTTGACACATACATTCAGTCACAAAAGCGCTGGCTGCATTCAATGGTGTGGAGTCAGTCGGACCTGATACTGGTGGCCGCACATTCCCCATCCACGTTTCTGTCTCCTTGGCAGCCGCGTCTCCGCTGTCATAACATCAGGATGGCAACAATGTTACATAACATACACGGTTGCCATGGTACTAAGCTTTGAGGAACTTCCTACTTGTTGGCGCCTGTGTGCTGCCTGGGTCCCTGCATCTCTCTGCGACCAGTGAGTATAAGTTACTTACTGCAACTCTGCTGCAACCCTCCAGTCCACTCCACACCAAAACGGGGTCCTAGGCAAGATAACACTTTTTGCCCTTCCCTGATGGTCACCTGGCTTATTTAGTTAGATTTGGTGGGGGCTAGAATCCTCCAGACCCCTATACTCTTTCCAGGACCTAAGCAGCTGCCTAGGTTTGTGTTGTGGATGATCTAGCTCTGTATGCCATACAGCACATGCTGCCACTATGCACCTCAAATGAATACAACACCCACACTACGAGTTCCAGCCTCATGTACCTACAGAACAATTTAAGGTGTCCTCTAATTGCAGGATCAGATTATCAAACAAGACAGTCTCATTTCAGAATACTTTTCCACAAACTTTATGGGATATCCAAATATGTAACCACCTGTTAGGATAGGACTGGAGCGGGTATATCATTGAAGGGCTGACATAGTGAGATGGTACAATAGTTTAGCATTCATAACCCATTCTGGAGATAAGCACAGTGTTTTTGTAGTGTAAGTGAGACCAGATAAGAGCAGTAGAATGGAGGGAGGAAAGGTAGTAGAGGGACAGAATTGATGACATGGATGATCAGATATCTATGAGTGGAATCGAGACATAGTGTATAGCACTATTGTATTGTAGCACTTAGTCCTAGGTTTGAACATTGGCCATGGCAAAATCAGCATGGAGTTTCATTCAGATACTTCATATTCTCCTACAACCCAAAAACATACTAATAAGGTTAAGGTTTCCCCCAAAACAATCCTATAGTAAAAAATAGGATTAGGCTGTGAGCTCCTTTGAGGACAGTTTGTGACATAATTATGTGCTGTAGAAAATGTCAGTGCTATATAAATACATCATGATAATAACAATAATAATAATAATAACATGATAGGACATTATACTATGGTAGGATTAAATTGTGAGTTCTTCTGAGGACAGTCAGTGACATGACTATGTACTCTGTAATGTGCTGCAGGAGATGTCAGTGCTATATAAATACATAATAATAATATGGTAGAACATTAGACTATGACTATGGTAGGATTAGAGTGTGAGCTCCTCTGAGGACAGTCAGTGACATGACTATGTACTCTGTAATGTGCTGCAGAAGATGTCAGTGCTATATAAATACATAATAATAATATGGTAGAACATTAGACTATGACTATGGTAGGATTAGAGTGTGAGCTCCTCTGAGGACAGTCAGTGACATGACTATGTACTCTGTAATGTGCTGCAGAAGATGTCAGTGCTATATAAATACATAATAATAATATGGTATGACATTACACTATGACTATGGTAGGATTAGATTGTGAGCTCCTCTGAGGACAGTCAGTGACATGACTGTACTCTGTAATGTGCTGCAGAAGATGTCAGTGCTATATAAAAACATAATAATATGGTAGGACATTAGACAATGACTATGGTAGGATTAGATTGTGATCTCTTCTGAGGACAGTCAGTGACATGACTATGTACTCTGTACAGTGCTGCAGAAGATGTCAGTGCTGTATAAATACATAATATTAATATGGTAGGACATTAGACTATGACTATGGCAGGATTAGATTGTGAGCAGGGCCGGCCCTAGACTTTTTGCCGCCAGAGGCAAATTTAGGAGAAAATTGCTGCCGTCCCCCCTCCCCCGCCCGTCCGTGGGTGCAGGGGGGCGGCCGCCGAGCCGGTGGGGTAGCGGGCAGGTCGGGGGTATTGGGCCTAGCGGTGGGGAGGGGGGTCGGACCCCCCCTCCCTCGCCTGGGTCCCCCGATCTGCGCTCCCCTCCAGCTGTAATTAGGAAGCAGCCGCTTGCAGATCGTAAGAGGCAACGGGCGGGGAGGACCTTATCCGCGTTCCATCGTGCGCTCCACTGACGTCACTTCCTGCATCACCGTCCACTTACAATACAGTGGGCGGCGATGCAGGAAGTGACGTCAGTGGAGCGCTCGCTGGAACGCGGAAAAGGTGAGTCCTCCCCGCCCGTTGCCTCTTACGATCTGCAAGCGGCTGCTTCCTAATTACAGCTGGAGGGGAGCGCAGATCGGGGGACCCAGGCGAGGGAGGGGTCATGCTGCTGGGTTGGAGGGTGACACTGGGCGCTAATGTGCACAGCCAGATGAGAGGTTGACACTGGGCGCTACTGTGCGCTGCCAGGTGGGAGGGTGACACTGTGCGCTACTGTGCGCTGCCAGGTGGGAGGGCGACACTGGGCGCTACTGTGTGCTGCTGGGTTGGAGTGTGACACTGGGCGCTAATGTGCACTACCAGATGAGAGGTTGACACTGGGCGCTGCCAGGTGGGAGGGTGTCACTGGGCTCTAATGTGCACTGCCAGGTGGGAGGGTGACACTGGGCGCTACTGTGCGCTGCCAGGTGGGAGGGTGACACTGGGCGCTACTGTGCGCTGCCAAGTGGGAGGGCGACACTGGGCGCTACTGTTCGCTTCTAGGTGGGAGGGTGACACTGGGCGCTACTGTGCACTGCCAGGTGGGAGGGTGACACTGGGCGCTACTGTGTGCTGCTGGGTTGGAGTGTGACACTGGGCGCTAATGTGCACTGCCAGATGAGAGGTAGACACTGGGCGCTACTGTGCGCTGCTAGGTGGGAGGGTGACACTGGGCGCTAATGTGCACTGCCAGGTGGGAGGGTGACACTGGGCGCTACTGTGCGCTGCCAGGTGGGAGGGTGACACTGGGCGCTACTGTGCGCTGCTAGGTGGGAGGGTGACACCGGGCGCTGCTAGGTGGGAGGGTGACACTGGGCGCTACTGTGCGCTGCCAGGTGAGAGGGTGACACTGGGCGCTACTGTGCGCTGCTGGGTTGGAGGGTGACACTGGGCGCTACTGTGCGCTGCCAGGTGGGAGGGTGACACTGGGCGCTACTGTGCGCTGCTGGGTTGGAGGGTGACACTGGGCGCTACTGTGCGCTGACAGGTGAGAGGGTGACACTGGGCGCTACTGGGCGCTGCTGGGTTGGAGGGTGACACTGGGTGCTGCCAGATGAGAGGTTGACACTGGGCCCTACTGTGCGCTGCTAGGTGGGAGGGTGACACTGGGTGCTACTGTGCGCTGCCAGGTGGGAGGGCAACACTGGGCGCTACTGTGTGCTGCCAGGTGGTAGGTTGACACTGGGCCTTAGCCCCCCTCCCCAATCTGTAAACCTCTGCTACTTGGGCTACTGGATGCTGTGCTCTCTCTCTCTCTCCCGACTTGGCTGCTGTCTTCAGAGATGTCTTCCATATAGACAACACCAGTGGCTGGGGGTGGAGCTGAAGAGGGGTTAGTGGATGGATCATATTATAGTAAAATCAATGTCACCATCTAATTCAATGGGGATTATGACATGTTTCTTATGGGCAAGGCTTGCCTTGGTGATGTAGTCTGGAGTTGTATGCAAAACTATTATTTTATTGCAAGGTGTATTTTATATGAATTTCTGAGAAACAAGCATAACTGATCTAATTTTTTGGATTGCATTTATAGAAGTCTGCATTGTGTACTAATGAGTTCAATAAAGGAGATCAGTCATGCTTGTTCTTCAGTGAATTAAAAGAAAATACAGTACATGCACCTCACAATAAAAAAAATGTTTTGTGTGCAATACCAGACTGCATTAAAATGTGCATAGCTTTCCAACCATTACTCCAGCCAGCAGTCTGTGTGTGACATGCAGCCCTGCCTTGCCTGTCAGGGCTCTGCACTATGGCCTCGATTCATAAAAGTGCTGTCGGTAAGGTAAATTCAAGCGGGGAAACACCGCTGTCGGTATTTCAGCCTTCTGGGTGGTCATTCATAAAAATGTTTCTAGTTGTGATAGGCGTGCGGAGATATTCCGCTGTAGGCTGGCGTTAGGCTGTCGGTAGGCATGCGGAAACAGGAGAAGCTGGCCGAGTCCCTCCGTGCGGTGTTCTCTCTGCTGCTGCTTGGGAGGTCTGTCCCATTCACTGCAATGTATTCCGCACGCTTCTCGCCACATCAGAGGTAGTGGTAATCCCCGTCTGCATACCGCTTCCTCTAATCTTTATGAATTGACATTTGTTACTTTTGTTAAGATAATCACCGCGCAAGGCGGTGATTTATCACTCTGCTCGCGAATGTTGGCTTTTCATGCGGAAAAAGCCTTTATGAATACAGATTTTGCTATGTGGTCGGAAAAGTAACATGTTTTCAGCATTTCCGCATGCGAGAATGCTTTATGAATCGAGGCCTATGTCTCACACACAGAACCATAAGCATAGGAATTCTGTGTCATCTGCTCCTGGCTGTAGAGTTCTTATATCCCTGGAGCAGATGATACAGACTCACTGAAAAAGCACATTGATACCTGGCTGGCTGGGGGAGAACGTCTTGATCAAAGTAAGCAGCTCTCTCTCCTGTTGCTGGCTGCTACTGCCTGGTCTCAGTGGCCTGCACGGAGTTTGTGGGGGCGGGCTCAGTTGGCTGGCTGCCTCTCTCTCATTGGCTGGGGAGAGACACCAGCACAAAAAACAATGCTGCTGATTGGAGGGCGGGGAGTGGGGGAGAGAGAAGCCCAATACCACTCACTGCGTGGCCCCTATCGCAGCTGTGAATACTTATTTTGATCGATGCCTGTCCCAAATGGACAGGTACTACAGACAGAGTACATTTAATGTAATTGGACATTCTGCCTATCCACAAATTGACATTTGACAACCCTCATGAGGAGGGTCCTCGGGGGCTATAGTTCTCCCCGGGGGGGGGGGGGGGTGCTTGAGCATCCAAAGCACCCCCTTCTGCACGTGCCTGCTTGATTGTGTGGGGCTCTGTGCCTGGCGTATGTGGGCAATGTACTGGTCTGCAAGCGCCTGTTGATCGGTCCGGTGGGGTCCGTAGCGGGCTCCCCATGAATGCATGCAGGGATTCGGATCTCATTGGCCGGGTGGAGATCACAGACTTCAGCTCCATCAATGAATTAAGCCTTGATTGTCCCCCGGGCAGACCTATAGTCTCGGGTGTTGGTGGATTAACTGAGAAATGCTGCAATTTTGTGGACGTCTATCTACAACCACATGTGGTGAGTTTAAACTCCTATGTTAGGGACTCCACGCATTTACTCAACCAATTAGAGGGCATTACTTTCCCTGCTCGAACATGGATGGTCACATGTGATGTAGAGTCACTCTACAGTAATATTCCCCATGAACTTGGGTTGTGTGCAGTTAAATACTTCTTGGAAATGGAGGGTCATGATTCAGATCTTAGAAATACCTTGGTGTTGCAGCTGTTGGAATTCATTCTCAAGTATAATTACTTCACCTTTGATCGGACCTTCTATCGACAGGTGGCAGGCACGGCTATGGGGGCGCGGTGTGCGCCCTCCTATGCCGGTCTGTTTCTTGGGTGGTGGGAGAGGGAAGTGGTTTTTGGGAGTGCTACGGAAGGGTACCAATCCCACATCGTGGGTTGGCATCGATTTATCGATGACATAATCTTTTTTTGGGATGGCCCTAGGGATTTGTGTCAGGAATTCATTGATACATTGAATAACAACTCGCTTAATATCCATCTAACCTCTCACATTTCAGATTCACAGGTCGATTTTTTGGATTTACAACTGACTATGGGTGCTGACAACTGCATACACTCAAACCTTTATCGGAAACCAACAGCAACAAATAGTCTACTACATTTCCAGAGCTGTCACAAACAGGATCAGAAGGTCAATCTCCCTGTAGGCCAATTCCTACGGTTGAAAAGGAATTGTTCTGACTTTGAGGATTTCAAACGCCAATCTCGGGATCTAACCAATCGTCTATGTGAACGAGGCTATCCAAGAAAGGTAATAGCCCGGGCATACCAAAGAGCCAGAGATTCGGATAGAGCTGAATTATTACGCCCTAAACCGATTCGTAATGATAAGACCATACGTTTTATAACTAATTTCAATAATCAATGGTCAGATCTTAGATTTCTTATGAAAAAACATTGGCCCATATTATTATCTGACAACCATCTGAGTCCTGTTCTTACCACCCACCCATCTATGAGTTGTAGGAGAGCTAGAAACTTACGAGATACCATATGTAATAGCTTGTACCAGAGATCAACTACACCATTGGGGAGAGGCATTAGAATCAAGGGCAGTCACCCTTGTGGTGATTGCTCCATTTGCCAATATATGCATCCAACGCTGTCTGTTACAGATAGCATGGAAACTAATACATTCCATATTCATCAGTATAATAACTGCAAAACCCGGGGAGTGATTTATTTGTTATCTTGTGGCTGTCCGAAACTATATGTGGGACAGACAAGTAACGTATTAAAAAAGAGAATCCAACAACATTTATCCAATATAGCTTTAGCCGGTAGGGATTTACAGAATGGTAAACAATTGACAAGTGTTGCCTCCCATTTTTTATCACACCACCAGGGTAGAACTAATGGACTAAAGGTGGTTGCTTTAGAACGAGTCATGATTGGTCCTAGGGGAGGAGATATCATTAAACGGCTCTTACAAAAGGAATTGCGGTGGATATACCAATTGGGTAGTCGTGCACCGGTTGGATTGAATGAGGAGTTCTCCTTTAAGTCATTCCTTGGCTAGTGGGTGAGTATTCTGCGGCCATTATTTCCATTACTTTATATTCTCAGTAGGTACAACTAAATCATGATAGCATAAGGGATTGTGGGGGTGATTCTCACTAGCACATATTGCACGATTTTTATTATCCTTGATTTACTGTTAAGGTAAGAGCAGTACATCGGGGTGCTGCGGAGGTGAGCGCAGCCATCCTTAATCACTTTTTTTCACGTTCAGCACTTGTTTATCATTATTTGTGGTGACTTTTCCACGCGTCGACTGCGGAGGTGAGCGCAGTGGCCTGTGGCTTTGTGGGTGTGTGGTGGCACCTTTAATTTGTATCACTACCTCCAGTCTGGTTCTAGGTGAGTAGATCCTAGCCTGGTGGGTTTAGTGTCAATATGCACACATTCAGGTGATCACCTGTTCACTTATACCTGTAACAGATTTGTGGCTATGAATTACACTCCTAATCCCTTTTGCACTTATTGGTTAAATATCTAGGAATAAGGAGGAACTCTGGATGATCTTCATCTTCTGACCCTAGTTGACCTTTGGAGGATATCATGGACTACGCCTATCTGCTGTCCTTCGGTATTCTAGAGTCTCGTTCCATTCAATTGTATCAGAGTCTACAGGATCTTTATATCACGTTTCATCCTTGGGGGGACTCCTACTTTTTGGAATGCATCATACTATGGATATGGACGCTAACCGTTTATAAGTGCCCCTTGTTGATGCATGGACATTGTTCCTTGGCGTACAAAATAGCTGACTGTAGTTACATGCTTGAGGATTAATATGTATATATATATATATTTATACTTTGTTCTGTCTCTGTCTTAGACCCTTACCTGGGTTTCCAGTTTGTACTTCCTAATTGCCTTATCATTACCTCGAATTATGTTTAATTATTAACAATATAAGCAATTGTATTGAACTCAGTTCTTTCTGGCCACCGCACTTGTTCCCTGCGCTCCACTGTGTGGTCACACAGTGGTAGCGCCATGCCTGCATGGATTCATTTTTAACTTAAGGCCACCGTAATTCTCTTTATTATGCGCTCCAGCGGGGCCTCTGCGCCGTGAAGCGCATTTACGCACGCGCATTAGCCGCCCTTTGTACACCCAGCCACTGTGTCTGGGTGAGCACACATCGGCCGGGCATTTCCGACTTATGTTGACGCACATCCGCTGCCTCATGCGCTCCATCTATAGGAAGTAGATGTCGGAGCGCTCCACAACGGACAGGTAATTGCGCACAAGCTGCGGCTCATCATGCCATTCAAATTTAGATAAATAGACATCCCATATCCCATAATCCTCAGCTCCTGATGAAGTGATCATAGAGATCACGCCACGCGTGGAGCCTCACATGCTTCCCTCAACCTGAGATCATCACCATCCCATTTGCAGGGTCCCTGGTCGGTACAGTATGCCTAACCACTTGGTAGTCACTTGTTAGCCAGTTGTACATCTGCTCATCATCATTGTTTGTACTTTGTTATATAACTCACTTGTCTATGAGCATATATTTCATTGCACGTTAGGTGACAGGAATCACTCACTTCTCATCCCTCCTTCTATTCACAATGTATTAGTCACTGGTTTCTGTGCAAGACCCGGGTCTCCATTCTTTACTTGGGGTTCTTATTTTGAACCTCAGGTTAAAGCGCATTGTTTTTTCAGGCTGTATCCATTTCTTTGAGGTGAAGCATTTATTATTATGGCATTATCATGTGTCTTTATAATGGGTTTTTGACTTAGTGGGTCATAAGACCCCCTTTTTAAATGTTTTTATGGTCTTTTTTTGATGTTCAATAAAATGTGTACTTTTCTGAATACAGTTTTGGTGGTGCAGTTTGTGTACAGCTTTTCTCTTGCTCATATTAGACTTCAGCTCCATGCTAATTTGCCACTCATTGGATGCTGAAGGGGACTGACACTCCGCCCTCAATCCTCCTACAGGCTCCTGCAGATGATTCTCCCTCCCCTACCCCCTACGTCATACTGAGCGGCACTAAACTTTCAGCGGCAGCTCCTTGTGTGTGAAGAGAAACAGGTACAGAATTGGTGATAATTACTGCACCATTCAGTGATAAATGGGGGAGAAATATTAATTACTGAGAGGCATACTGAGTGCTTGCTTCCCCATAGGTACGTCATATTAATAATACACCTTGTACCGCCTATACTTATATTGTCATACACTCCTAGGAGTTCTGGTTCACCATGAGCTTTCTGTTGTAATCTGTAACTACTGTTAACATAATCAATGTCTGAAATCAAAGGGGGGGGGGGGGGGTTCTGGACACTAATATAATGGCCTCAATTCACTTAGCTGATCTCCTGTCTTTGATAACGTTTCTGAGCTGTTCCTAGTGTTCTCACCATGGTGATAAGGCATGTAGTATTCACTAAACAATTTACCTCAGGCACAACTATAGTTAACTCTTCTTTCTTTAAATTAAGGTGACATCTCAAAAATTAATGTTTCAATTCTTAAAATAACTACAGAATTCTAAAGTTAAAAAAGGCTGTTAATTCACAGAGAGGAATACAAGTGTAAAGTGTGTGAGCTGTCTGATTTATTTTTTACTGGTTTATGCATACAGGCATTCTGTATAGTGAGAAATATACACAGCAGGCACACAGAAGGGGGGGGCACCAAACATTATATATATATATATATATATATATATATATATATATATATATATATATATATATATACACATACACACACACACACACACACACACACACACACAGAAATTCACACACAGAGGCACACACACACATACCCAGCCACAGCCTCTCTATCTCCTACCCTTGCTAACTACACAGGCTAGCTGTAATCATCCTGGCAGCAGGGGGGTGGAGCTACATTCTGCCTGCAACTGCTTCTCCCCTCCCTATATACTGCATGTGAAAATAACTTCAGAGGTGATAACTTTAAGGACTGAAGTGATAAGAAAACACTCTCACAGTTAAAAATTATCACTACACCTTAATAAGGCAAGTTTCTTTAGTGAATTAACACTGAAAATACTGATCGATGTGTGGTAAGTTTTCACTTGCCTTATTATCAAAATGATCTTAGTGAATTTAGGCCAATGCATGCTGTTCACAGTACTGATAGTGTGTTCATCTATCCTTTATATAGTTGATATAAAACTATTTAGCTCAAAATCTCTTTTTTTCTTAATTTCCTTCCTCTAAAACTAGGTGTGTCTTATACTCCGATGCATCTTATATTCAGAAAAATATGGTAATTGACTTTCTTGTCTCTAAAGCCAAAAGCCCACAGCCTGTCAGGGATTCCTGTAAATACTCAATGGGTTTGTGATGTCACCTCTTAAGGTCTAAAGGCAAGGGCTGATCGGAACAGCTGAATTCCGATTTCGTCGAAATTCTGTGTACCGCATGCGAAAACCGAATTTTGTGTTCCGAATTTTCGTGTTCCGAGTGCATTTCTATTGAAGTCAATAGTGCCAACTTCTGCGGTTAATTGTAAAGCCCCTGTACATGCTATCATCACCAAATTTGGCATGTATATTAAGCAGATGAGTAGGAACATGGTAAAAAAAAGACCTTATAGTTTTTGAGCAAATCGATTTCAAAGTTTCATAGGAAAAATGGTTTTTAAACTGTGTAAAATGACACTGCTGCAGTACAGGTTACTGCATTCCGAGTTCTGTATACACATTGTATACATTTCATGAAAACAGACAGCGTGGGGTCCCCCCAACCAAGCCTCCTTAATCCCTTGTCCCCCATGTAGGCTGGGATAGCCAGAATGCGGAGTCCCGGGCACATGGGGCTTCGCACCCTGAGCTATACCAGCCCGCATGGTCCATGGTATGGGGGGGGTCTCTGGAGGAGAGGGGCGGCCAACCTCCCCCTCTCCCCCAGAGGCCTTGTCCAATCCATGGACAAGGGGCTCTTCCCCACCTTCGGTGCCCCAGGAGGAGGTGGGGGCTGACGACTTCCTGGGGGGTTCATGGTGCCATCCAGGGTTCCCCTTTAACAAGCGGACCCCGGAAGCTGCCCCCTCCCCAGGAGAAATGAGTATAGGGGTACTCAACACGACAACGAAAAAAGTCCTTTGTTATTCTAAATTAACCAGGGATACTTACCTTGCAATAATCCCACGCCAGTATGGGGGACAAGGGGTTAAGGAGGCTTGGGAGGGAGGACCCCACACTGTCTGTTTTCATGAAATGTATACAATATATGTATACAGAACTCGGAATGCAGTAACCTGTACTGCAGCAGTGTCATTTTACATAATTTAAAAACCATTTTTCCTATGAAACTTTAAAATCGTTTATTTAAAAAACTATAAGGTCTTTTCACAATTTTTTTTTATACTATGTTCCTACTCATCTGCTTAATATACATGTCAAATTTGGTGATGATAGCAAGTAAGGGGCTTCACAATTAAGCACGGAATTTAGCACTATTGACTTGTGTAAACGCAAATTTGGTACTTGGAATTGCCGAATTTTCGAGTTTCGAGTGCTTACTCGGAACTGCCAAATTCCGATGGCAAACTCGAAATTCGGAATCCGAGAGCTCAGCCCTACTAAAGGCTCCAGGAAATCTATTGAGATGCAGCCCCCTTAGGCAAAATTACTTGCTTGTGACACCACAATGTGCCTAAGAATGTTACATGTTGAAGCTATAATTCTACTTTTTTTTTAATGGCTTCCATCTTCTGGCATTGCAAACCTTTTATGTGAAGAGCCCCACTGGTTACTTTTCCAAGATAAAATAGCAAATATTGAAACCATGTTTGTTTTCCACTGTATTTGAACCTCCCTTGTAGCAATATTCAGTAAAAGTTTGAGACCCGTACAATTTAAAGTGTACTCCATCATACTGTTTGTTCCATAATGCACCATAATGGGTGACAGTTCTGGACTGTAGGCAATACAGTTTAGATTTTGGTAAAAAAAGAAAAAAATTGTCCAAAGGCTCTACTTAAGCATTGAATCATGGATAAAAGAAGAAACTACAGTAAATGTACACTGCAAAGAGATTGGCCAGATGTTATAGTCAATTTCAGCAAATGGGAAAACCAGTATGGTAGCTCATTATCGTGTCCTCCAATATTTGTGGCTCTCAGTTATACTCTAGCCGAGTGCCCACCTCAACATGTAGCGCTGAAACTATCCTCTCGCACACAGCTATAGTAAAGTCGAGCATGAATTTCCTTCAACCTCTTAAAGACCGCATCAATTGGCGTGAATGCGGCGGCAACTCCAGGACCACCTAACGCCAACTGGCGCCAAGTCCTGGGATGGGGTTTTGCAGGAGATTGCGAGTGCCAATGCGTGCACAGCTCCGCTTCGTCATCAGTCTCCCAACAGCGATCGCCACTAGGAGACTGTTAGACGGCGAAACCCCGTCTATTTACATTGTACAGCGCTGCGATCTATAGCACCGCTGTACTGGGGACAGCCGTGTCACCTATGACAGCCAATTGTGGTGTCATTGGCTGGCGGGTGGAGGGAGGTTGGAAAAAAAAATAGCAACATTTAATCAAAAAAATAAATATATATATATATATATATTAAAAAAAACATGCTGACAGAGATCAGAGCCCACCAACAGAAAGCTCTGTTGGTGGGCAGAAAAGGGTGGGAGGGAATCACTTGTGTGCTGACTTGTATGGCTCTGTAGCGAGCACTTACAGCTGCAGACCCCTAATTAGTAAAAAATCGCCGGGTCACTAGGGGGGGTGTAAACCTACGGTCCTGAAGGGGTTAAACCAGGCATGGGAAAACTTGGCCCTCCAGCTGTTAAGGAACTACAAATCCCACAATGCATTTGCCTTTATGAGTCATGACTGTGGCTGTCAGACTCCTACAATGCATTGTGGGGTTTGTAGTTCCTCAACAGCTGGAGGGCCAAGTTTGCCCATGCATGGGTTAAACCATGCTCAACCGAGTTCACCCATTCTGCTACACCGTTGTAGCACCATTTCCCAAGTTCATTGTATGATAGCAAAACTCCTGAGTCGGTGCTTAAATAATACACTGGGCACCGCTATAGCCACAATTAACATTGTGGTCAATGCAGCCCCCAAATTACCAAGCCGACCGTCGGGCACCCACATTCTCTACCTTGCTTCTGCAGTGTCCTACTTCACTGAGCAGTACAGGTGACAGCTGATTGATTTTTAATGACATTTTTGCTGAAAGCTGATTGAGATCAAGTGGTGCAACGTGGAACGTTCACCACTGCAACAATCAGTCACTTGCTGATTCAGGCAGCTATCAGAAGGTGTGAATGGCTAGCATTACACGTATTAATTAAACTTGGCTTTTACAGACCTTATCTGTTCATAGCTGGTTGCTGTGTATGATTCAAACTCTCCTGAATGGAAAATGAAATCTGGCGTCCTTCTGAAGGTATATGTGATTCGCAAATGTATAATTCCTAAGTGGAGAAAACTCCGCTCTGTTCCTTGACATCTGCATCCTCTCACAATGTGCCTGTAACGTAAAGGGTAACTATCATAAAAAAATCTACAATTAAAATGTATACATTTAATTATTTATTTTTTTCCCAGAGTAAAATGCTTAATAAATTACTTTTTTCCTATGTCGCTGTCCCTTACAGTAGGCTGTGTAAATCTGACAGGTTTTGAACTAGCCCATCACCTCATGGGGGATTCTCAGGTATACCTTTATTTACAAAAGCCCTTACTGAACTGCAGTTGCTCAGTCCAACTGAAAAAATAGTGTGCAAATGAGTAAGGTGGCTGGCTGACATCTTTATATCCTTTCCAGGGTGTATTTTGTATAAAAATAAAGGTAATGCTGATAACCTCCCATGAGGAGATGGACTAATCTAACATCTGTCATATCTGTCAGCTTTGTATTATCTACTGTAAGTGACGGCATCATAGGAGAAAAGTACCGGTAATTTACTGTGCATTTTACTCTGGGGAAATGTACATTTTATATGTATGTATTTTACATTTTACGTGATAGTGGTCTTTTAAAGTTGAGAAAATAATGCTCATATGTTTCTATTTAGATATTAAGCTGAAAATAGGAAAATTGTAATGTGCAATACACACTTGCAATAAATCCTACAAAACAGCATACATACATTTAAAGGAAACCAGAGACAGCCAGAGATGGGAAAATGAAAAAGATTGTATACATACCTGGGGCTTTATTTTATTTATTTGTTGTATTTATAACGCGCAACATATTACGCAGCGCTGAACATTAATTTGGTTACAGACAATATTTAGGGGTGACATACAGCAATATGACAATACAGGAATACAAGAAAACCAGATTACACAGCACAGTATGAGTATAAGGTAATGCTTAACTTCCTCCAGCCCCATCCGCATGGATTGTTCCTACGCCGCCGTCCTCCGCTGCCTCTATCGCCGGTACCGGGTCCCGTCACTTTCACCAGACGCAGCCAGTTGTATGCATCCACAGGGAATCCCTCTGTCTCGCCGGCGCCTGCTTTATGCATGCGCCTGCGCAGTATGGAGGGAGTGCACTGTGCTTGCGTCGACTGGCCCTGACTGGCCGAAGTGACGAGTCCCGGTACAGGCAATAGAGGCAGCGGAGGATGGCGGCGTAGGAACAATCCATGCGGATGGGGCTGGAGGAAGCCCCAGGTATGTATAAATCTATTAATAGTTTCGTCTCTGAGTCTCTTTAAATGCACAGAAGACAATTTCATTTATACTCATTAAGTCATTATTTACAACAAGATAACATGGAACTTGACAATAGTAAATGTGTTTAGCATATTACTGGCATAATTATATAAAGCATTCACTCAGAGCAAAGCAATCAATGAAATTATGGCGACGAAATCAAAGCTATAAATCTCTAATGAATTTTAATTGAGTGCCAGATAGTTGCTAATTGCTTATTATAAAAAGATAGCAGCAGCAAACAAGAAGTGAGCAATAGTTGTATACTGTGGCAGTCGATGGAATAGGCAAATAAGGATTTAGGGACAGATGCTCTGGTGCTCCGGGGCAGCTGGCACAAAGTAATGCTGGGAAAACACGGTGCGTTTCCGCGGCTCGATTCTGCCGTCCAATCGATTCCCCACTCGACCCCGAGGGTGATTCTCTTATCTTCTGTTCGTTTTCCTTATCTTTTTTTATGTCCCCCATGCGGGATCGAGCGTGGAATCGATCGGGCGGGTGATCGGACACATCGGAAATGATCAATCGAGCCATGTAAATGGCTCAATCAAGCCGCGGAAACGCACAGTGTATTCACATCAAGAGATGGCCCGAACGGTTAGCCGGCGAACTGTTCCAAGCGAACTTCCAGTGGTTCGCGTTCGCCATGGAACGCAAACTTTGCAGGAAGTTCGGTTCGCCCCCATAGTGCACCATTAGGGTAAACTTTGACCCTCTGCATCACAGTCAGCAGGCACATTGTAGCCAATTAGGCTACACTCTCTCCTGGAGCCACTCCCCCCTTAAAAAGGCAGGCAGCCCCGGGCTTTACACTAACTCGTGTGCCTGCATTACTTAGTGAAGGGACAGCTGCTGGCAGACTCTCATAGGGAAAGATTAGTTAGGCTCTTGTAGGCTTGTTAGCTTGCTGATTGTTATTGCTAAAATAGCACCCATCAACAGCTCTTTTGAGAGCTAATGTTCTCCTGATGTGTTTTTTTTGTTATGCATATAGAAACAGATAGCGTGCATCTTCCGTCTTAAGCATGTAGATTTATTGCCAGTGTTATACATCAACATTGTATTCTGTGCATGGCATATTCCATAACTGCATACAAAATCTGCAAAGTATTGCGCATATATAGTACCTTGCGGCTCCTTGTGTGGGCCTGTCAGTGTAGGAGGTGGGAGTGAGGGACTGATGTGGGCCTAGCGACGGCCGTTTCGCGTCCTCCTGGACGCTTGGTCACGCCGTGTTCCACGGTCATCATTCAAGCTTAAATTTGAATGATGACTGTTACAGCCAGTAACAGTCATCATTCTTAAAATCAAGTAACAATGTTAGGTAAGTAGTAAAGCTTTGTTGCATAGCATGCACACATCCATTTTCCAGCCGCAATAACAAAAACGGATTCCCCAAATGCAATTAACGTTTTCTCCAGATTTTTCTTCTAGGTGTATTTAACATCTTGTCTAGAAAATGCCTTTTTTTAACCACCTTTAAAGAGAACCCGAGGTGGGCTATAAGAATGTTATCAGCACACAGAGGCTGGGTCTGCATATAATGCCCAGCCTCTGTTGCTATACTGCTCCACCCCCCCCTCCCGCGCGCTTTGCTGTGCCCCGCCGCGCTAGCGACACACAGCATGTCGCAGCCGGCAGTTTACATTTTGCAGTGTCAGTCTCGCCGCTACCCTGCCTCCTCCATAGCGCCGCTCCCTGCCTGCGTCCCTTCCCTCCAATCAGTGGGGAGGGATGGGACACAGGCAGGGAGCGGCAACATAGAGGAGGCGGGGGAGCGGCGAGACTGACACTGAAAAATGTAAACAGCCGGCTAGGACACGCTGTGTGTCGCTACCGCGGCGTTTGATTTATGGGGGCACAGCAGAGAGCAGAGAGGGCCTGGGGGGAGCAGTATAGCAACAGAGGCTGGGCATTATATGCAGACCCAGACTCTGTGTGCTGACAGCATTCTTAGAACCCACCTCGGGTTCTCTTTAAGCAAGAAAATACACACAATAATTGTGATGGTAACTTTTAACCTACTTTTGGTACTTTTTCAATTGCAAAATGCTAAGGATTTTAAATTAACTATGAAAAATTTTATCCTAGGAGAAAACCCAGGAGAAAAAGATAGCTGCATATGGGACCCAGAGAAATAATTTGTGATTTAAAACAGATAAAGAGCCCGATCCAACTCGCTTTTTCTCCTAAGTTTTTTTCCTAGGCGATATTTTCACATTGTACCACTAAAATACCGTTTTAATAAACCAGCAAGTTACAAAATACTTAGAATAATTTTGGCAGTACATTTTTTCACCTACTTTTTTGGTACTTTCAATATCAGAATGCTGAAAAGTCATTTTAAGCAGAAGATGAAAAATGATCTCCTAGTAGAAAATGTAGGAGAAAAAGTGAATTGATCGGGCCCAAAGAAAGAAACATCATGAGATACGCAGAATAAGAAGAGGTCATTTACGAGATGAGCTTTGTGAATTAACCCCTATAACCATAACCATTTAAGGTGGCTTCTAGTGGATTTAGTTCATTTTCTTGTATTTTGTTCACCTTTCCTATTTTTTTAACTAGAAAATGTTTTGAAAGTAAAAATAAAACAATGTTTTTTAGACAATGCAACTGCTTCTATGTTACTGTCATGGGTATGAGGGAGTATTATTATTATTTTTGCAGGGGATAGGATTTTATTTTTATTTTTTTGTAAGAGGATATATTTCAGGTTAACAATATAAGCTGTAAAGTGAATTGGTAGTTGGCTTCATAGTATAAAGGTTAACTTCTTTCTGTGATGATAAAGAAATGCATGCTTCTGTGCCCAAGTATTTCTGTTAGGAAAGGACTGCGAAGGGTCTGGAACAAAGTCAATATTGATTCCACAGAAATCACAGAGGCAGAAAACCTTGAAATGAACGCTGTGTATAAACACTTTTTTGTTTCTGCACCCATTATAGCTGGAGAATGAATTGCCATTACTGTACACTGTTTTGTTTTAAAGAGTGAAGAATTCAAGTTTAACTGCACATATTATTTCAGGAAACTTTCTGATTCTGTGTATTTTATTTTACATTATATTCAGAGGAACATGCAATGCATCTGCTCTCCATGGTGCTGATTCTGGGTTTATTTAGAAACAGCACTGAGAGCTATTTTTTCTGTTTTCATTATTTTAGTTTTGTTACTTTTTGCCACCCCCCTTCCTTCATCCCTGTTTACACCCCATCCTCCCTACCAAGTAATATCTGCCTAGCAGAACATACTGGCTGTTTCATGGCAAAGGAGTGACAAGACAAGACATAGACATAGAACATTTTTATCACACTTTTCTCCTGACGGACTCAAAGCACCAGAGCTGCAGCCACTAAGATGCACTCTATAGGCAGTAGCAGTGTTAGGGAGTTAGGTGTTGGCTTACTGAACAGGAAGAGCCAAGATTTAAACCCTGGTCACCTGTGTCAGTAACCAGTACTCTATCCAGCCACATACGAGTGGTGAGTATAAAGCCTTTTCCTTTTGTCCGGCCACATTCCTTTCAGTATCATTGGTGTGTGTCTAATTGGGTTGGTGGGGATGTCTTCAGATAAAAGGGTCAGAACCTACTTGTCAGCACCCCTTCATAAGGCACTGAAGATGCTGCAGAGCCCAGGCTAATAGCATTTCTCAAAATCTTTCAACATGCTGAAAGGCATATGGGCTGGTATTGCTTACTACACTTTTGCTACTGAAATCCTAGATTACATACAGTACTTGCTGTAACCAGCTGCTACTGTTGGGTAAGACCACGCAATTCAATTAAAAATCAAACATGTCAGCTCAGCATACTTAAAAAGCTTAACTGATTTCTTCTTGACAAGAAAACAATATCATCCTGCAATGTTGATGCTACTCAGCATGGGGCTCAACATAAGGGAGATGCTTTGACATTTACTGTACCTACATGTGCATTCTCTTCCAAAGCACTTGTGGTCTGGTGATAAGTACAAAGCCCTTTGACATGTCTAGTCTCACTGGTGATGCCTGACTAGTCATGACACTCACTTCTGGTGCCCAACACCAATCCAGTGGTTGGACTGGGCCTGGTGATATATTTTACATCTCATTAAGAAATGCCTTTTAAGCCAACAGCAACAAAGAAACTACTAATAATTTTGAACATACCTTTTCACCTACTTTTTGAATTGCAGAGTGTTGAAAAGTTATATTAAAGAGAAGATTGAACCTTATTTCCTAGGAGAAAACTCAGGAGAAAAAGTTTATTGTATATGGGCCCTGGTGTCTAACTATATTCACCACCTTCCCCCATCACCGAATAATACCTCCCTTTTTTGTGCCTATCCCTTACTTCCCCCTGGTGAATAACCCTAAATAAGCCACTTATATTAAACCCAACCCAATCAATACTCAAAAAATGAGATGTTTATGCTACAGTTGGGAAGTAGGGTTTCCCAAACGAAAAGACCCTAGACACGATACAATTCACTTTTACAGTAACTGGATATTTTTACATCACTTAATTAACCACTTTATGACATACTGACTTATCAAAACGTCCTGTTTGAGCCTGTTAATGGCTCCAGGACATTTTCATAAGTCACTCGCTCCCGTCACCGCTCTGCACGTGTGCGCATCCCCCCCCTCAGCCGCCGTTGACAGTCGGGACACCGCGATCTGTGATTAAGGAAGAGGTCCTCTACCCAATCGCAATGCCTGGAATGAATGGACATGACCCCGACCAGCAGCCACGTCCATTTATAAAACAGGAAACAGTCATAGTTTAGTAAAATGTAAAACGTGAACACTTCCTATAAAACAGGAGAGTGTTCGCTAGCGCCATCTTGTGGGCAAAAAGTCAAATAACACATACAGGCACATACATATACATACACTTATTAAATATTAATAAAATTAATAACTTACACTTACAAAGCACCCCCCCCCCCCACACACACACACACACCAAAAAAAAAAACAACAACACATGGATAGTTGCCTTAGGGACTCAGCTTTTTTAATCTATATTTTATGAGGGAATATTACTATTACTTTACTACATAGGGTTTTGTAATTATGGACCGGACAAAAAACAAAACAAAACATATAACACCTATATTTCCAAATAATATATTGTCACCATACATTGTGATAGGGACATAATTTAATAATCGGGACAACTGGGCAAATACAATGTGTGGGTTTCATCCACAGGAGAATGTTTTATTTTAAAAATTATAATGGCAGAAAACTGAGAAATAATGAATTTTTTTCAATTTTTTTCTTATTTTTCCTGTTGAAATGCATTGAGAATAATAAAAAAAAAATACTCACAGAAAGCCTAATTGGTGGCGAAAAAAACAAGGTATAGATCATTTTGTTGTGATAAGTAGTAATGAAGTTATTGGCAAATAAAAGGGAGGAGCACTGACAGGTGAAAATTGCTCTTGTTCACTTAGCACCCACCCACCTACAGGAGAGCACGCAGTGTCACTGGGCCTGTCCGGTACCTGTCTGTGTGTGACAGGTGCACATTGTAATACCCATCACTGCAAATACCTACCTGTTGTTTACTTCAGTCAGTGCACCCACCTACCTACAGCAGTGCACACAGTGTCACTGTGCCTGTCCGGTACCTGTGTGTGTGACAGGTGCACATTGTAATACCCATCACTGAATATACCTACTACCTGTTCACTTCAGTGCACCCACCTACCCACGTGAGCGCACGCAGTGTCACTGTGGCTGTCCGGTATCTGTCTGTGTGTGACAGGTGCACATTGTAATACCCATCACTGCATATACTTACTACCTGTTGTTCACTTCAGTCAGTGCACCCACCTACCTACTTGAGTGCACACAGTGTGATATACCACTCCGTGTATACCTGTTAACTGCACCTGTGTGACTGCACATTGTATTACTCAAGTCAGTGCCTACCTTTCACTTCATCCCCCCGATATGGACAAAACGGACAAAACAGGTAGAGGCAGAGGTAGAGGCAGACCCAGAGGCAGGCCACCCAACAGGTCTGTGCGAGGTCGTGGTGATGTGATTTTGTGCGGCCCTGGACCAAAGTACAGTGCTCAGAAGAAGGCACATCCCTTCAACTCCCAAGATTGTCAGGACGTGGTTGACTATTTAACACAGAACACCTCATCTTCCGCAGCCACAAGCGCTACTCCAAGTACCACATCCACTACATTTGACAGTTCGCAGGAGTTATTTGGTGGGGAAATCACTGATGCACAGCCATTATTGGTACAACCAGATGAAGGCGCTAAGCAAGTTACACCACCTCATATGTCTGAGTTAGGCAACACTATGGACGTAACATGTTCGGAGGAGGATGATGAAGTACCTGCTGATGGTGCAGTTTTGGAGGTGTCTGAGGCAAGTGAAGCTGGGCAGGATGATTATGACGATGAGGATGATGATACGGATCCCACGTATGTTCCCAATAGAGGAGATGAACAGGGGGACAGTTCAGAGGGAGAGTCAGAGAGGAGTAGGAGGAGACGTGTTCCTGAAAGAAGCAGGGGGAGCTCGTCATCAGAAACAGCTGGCGGCAGTGTCCGGCGCCATGTATCGCCACCTATGTACAGCCAGCCAACATGCCCTTCAACGTCAGCTGATGATGCCACCATAGTGCCATCGCCATCACCCCAGGGGGGCTCAGCGGTTTGGACATTTTTGAATGTGTCTACCTTAGATCGGAGCAATGCCATCTGTTCTCTCTGCCTCCAAAAATTGGCCATGGAAAGGCCAACACCCATGTAGGGACAAGTGCCTTACGAAGGCACATGAAGAAAAGGCACGAACTGCAATGGGAAGAGCACATGAGCAAAAGCAGCACTCAAAAGAAAAGCCACCCTCCTTTTACTCTTCCTCCTTCAGGTGCATCATCTTCAGCTGCTTTCTCCCTTGCACCTTCACAGCCACCCTCTTCCACTCTGCCTCTGACCTTGAGCAGTTCCTGCTCCTCTGCCCACAGCAGCCAGGTGTCTGTGAAGGAAATCTTTTAGCGGGAGCAATTTTCAGCAGAACCAGATGTTTACTCAACACCTGCGACAGCACAGAGGGGGAGGAGGAGGAAGAGTCATGTGGGGAAGAGGAGTCAGACACGGATGATGAGGAAGTTGTTTCTTTGGAGGAGAAGGCGGCAGAGGAACAACCGCAGCAGGCGTCACAGGGGGCTTGTGCTGCTCAACGTTCCCGTGGTATTGTTGGTGGCTGGGGGGAGGAGGAGGAATTACCTGATGTCACTGAGAAAAAAGCAAGAGGAGATGGATAGTACGTCTGCATCCAACTTTGTGCAGATGGCGTCTTTCATGCTTTCCAGCCTGTTGAGGGACCCCCCTATAAAAAAACTCAAGGGGAATGAGCTGTACTTGGTGGCCACGCTACTAGACCCTTGGTATAGGCACAAAGTGGCGGACATGTTACCAACTCACCATAAGGCAGAAAGGATGCAGCACTTACAGAACAAGCTGGCAACTATGCTTTACAGTGCGTTTAAGGGTGATGTCACAGCACAATGGAATAAAGGTACCACTGCCAGTAATCCTTCTCCCATGTCCATGCAGGCAAGGACAGGACGCTCCAGCGATCTCATGGTGATGTCGGACATGCAGACATTCTTTAGTCCTTTAGGCTTGCCTTAGCGCTTCTGGATCCACCCTCCACCAACGCCTGGACCGGCAGGTAGCCGACTACCTGGCCTTAAGTATGGATGTAGACACTGTGAGCAGCGATGAACCCTTGGACTACTGGGTGCGCAGGCTTGACCTGTGGCCAGAGCTGTCCCAATTTGCCATCCAACTTCTGTCTTGCCCTGCCTCAAGCGTCCTATCAGAAAGGACCTTCAGCGCAGCTGGAGGCATTGTCACTGAGAAGAGAAGTCACCTAAGTCACAAAAGTGTTCAGTACCTGACCGTTATCAAAATGAATGAGGCATAGATCCCGGAGGCCTACTGCTCGCCCCAAGACTAAGTCAGTCCCAACACACAGCATCTCTGCCTGCATGCCATGTGACTGCCTGTCCCAAGACTAAGTCGCTCCCCTCACAGCACCTCTGCCCGCAGGCCGCTTGACTGCCTTCTCCGCCACCACCAACAGAGTCCAGGATTCCAGATGGATTCCTGAATTTGTAAGGCCGCTGCTAGCAGCGGCCACTATATTAATTTTTCTGGTGCTTGTACATGCCTGCCTAATTTTTCTGGCTGCACAGCAGCTGCAACAACAAAACAAAAGGCATGTACATGTGCCAATTCCCCTTTGTGATCATTACCTTGCCACGGTGAAGGGGCTTGCGTATCACAATTAAGCAATGACCGCTGGCTATATGAGTGTCTCGGGGGGGGCACTCAAAATAATAAGGTCGTTACTTCATTGTGGACAGACCACATTTGATCAGCTGGACAGTCACTGTTCTGTCATTCATTTACGGTGCGTTACACGGTGAGTTTGGTGTGTCAGTGTGAAGCAGTACTCTAATTACACTCCCTGATTAATGAATACACATGCAAGATGTTTTAAAGCACTGGGCTTGAAAACCGCCATGGCCTGCACTCTGGCCATGGTGCGCACCGGTCCAGCACGACCGTCACTACACAAACAGCTGTTTGCGGTGCGTTACACAGTGAGTTTGGTGTGTCAGTGTGAAGCAGTACTCTAATTACACTCCCTGATTGATGTATACACATGCAAGATGTTTTAAAGCACTTTAGGCATGCAATTTAGCATTGAATGTGATTTCGGCCCTTAAAACACTGCTTTGCGTCAAATCCAGATTTTTCCCCGGGACTTTTGGCGTCTATCCCACTCATCCATGCCCCCCTCCAGGTGTTAGACCCCTTGAAACCTCTTTTCCATCACTTTTGTGGCCAGCATAAATTTTTCTAGTTTTCAAAGTTCGCCTCCCCATTGAAGTCTATTGCGGTTCGCAAAAGTTTGCCCGAACCGAACTTTTGCGGAAGTTTGCGACCCCGGTTCGTGAACCGAAAATCGGAGATTCGGGCCATCTCTATTTAGCATGTGTATGGGCAGTAAGTTAAAATTGCCACAGCATGAAGTGGATGTCTCTCCCTCTGATAATGATGCTGATAAGAAAGAGCCGTAAATGGGTCGTGCCACACAATGCTTTACAGAGCAGTGTTCCCTTTGAAGATGGACTGTCTCACCAAGCCAATGCTGTCAGTATCTTAATTGCAAACTATTTTTAAGGTAATGCATTGGCACCATTTTTTTTTACTGTCTATTTATTATGAGGTTGGTGTAAAAGGCATATCTATTGATCCTCACGTCCAGGCGGCTGCTCTACTGCGGTTTTGCGCTTCGGCGCACGCGCCTCCATGCCCCCGTGCTGTTCCGCTGTAGCCCTGAGATCAATGAGCGGGAATCGATCCAAGTACCCCGTAGAAAAAAATGACTGTCTCTTATAAGAGGCCGCAGTCTTTCGGAAAAAAAAAGTTTCCCGTTCTCTTCTCGCTTCCTGGAAGTGAGAAGGACCCCAAAAAAATCTCAATGTGGCTATCTTGTGGCCAAATAGTAAAACTACATCTACATACATTTTTCAATGTAATAAACACCCATTATTACATTTAAAATTAACTGTTTATTTCCCACACCAAAAATTACCCAAATAAAAATTTTAATGGAAAAAAAAATTACAGTAAAAAAAACAACAACAACAAATAGTTTCCTAAGGTTCTGAACTTTTTAAATATGCATGTGAAGGGGGTATACTACAAACATTTTTTAAGTGATATGTCGGGCGTTTTGTCAATGTTTGTATAAATCGTTTAAAAATAAATATAAGATAAAAAATGTAATGCTCCTGGGAAAATGGGAGGAGCTAAAAGTACAAACATACGCCTAACTGTGTGAGCTCGTTTTTCGAGGTTTTTCCAAGTACTGGTTTAAACATGTAAACGTAGACCAATTTGTAAAAATATCAATTTAATATCAAATAAATATTACAATATCAAAACAATATAAGATTGCACTTTTGATTTAAAACAAAACTCGTAAGGTTATTCCTATAATGAGCAATGAGCTGGATAATACAGTTTCAGTAAAACATCAAAATGTTATTATACTCATTTACCAATAACGAAAGGCTTAAACCATTTATCAGTTAATTCAATTGCAATGCAGAGCTATGACTCATCAAATGTGGCCGCCGGCCATGTCAATCAATTTATCACAGGATTCCTGGAGACAAGATGGCTGAATCGATCAAAAACGAAATGGTGGCTACTAAAATCAAAATGGCTGCTATCAAAATCAAAAATGGCTGCTATCAAAATCAAAATGGCGGCTATCAAAAACAAAATGGCGCTATCAAAAACAAAATGGCGCTATCCAAAATCAAATGGCTGATGTCAGCTATACCATCCACTATGACAAATTTAGGATGACTCAGTGGATATAACGACTGGGCGTTGCCCCACGATTAATATGTAATCAACTATAAATGACAGGAATTTTACCTCTGTCTTCACTTTAACCTCCGCTGGCCTGTGTTACTACACAGATCGAGCGGGTAACATATATATAATTTTGGAATAAAATATCTATTGAGTCATCCTAAACCTTGCTAGGCGTGGCCTGCACGTACTGCGGCAAAATACCAAGATATCAATGCTTAGAGGAGGTGGCTTGAAATATCTAGCGCTTACTTCCAGAACTGAGTTAAACAGCCAGTTATCAATGAACATATGGTACATCCTATGTGAGTTGTTTCCAATTTGCAACTTTGGAAAAGCTCACCCCTTTCGGGTAGTTATATAAACTATATCAAACAATGAAATTCAATCAATACATCATATGTTCAGATATTCTGCGCTATAATAAGCCATCTAACTAAAAAGAAAACAGAACTGGATTCAAGTATAGTCACCAAGATGGCCTCTGCGGCGTATTCCTTTAGGCGTGGCCGCTTGTGATCATTCAGATGGCATGGATTCCCTTGTGAGCCCTCTTCTGCTGGTGGTCTGATGATCCCTCATTGAATGAACCCTCTCATCTTATTCTCATCACTATCTATGGTCCTGCCCAGGAGATCAAATCTTCCAGCCTATCACAAGGCAGTGGGAGTGATCAGTGGGCGTTTCCTATAACTAATCTTTAACCCAAATGCAATCCTGGATTTCATCCTCTAGAGGTGCTATTGGCTAACTAATCACATTCTTAATGGGATATGTGGCAAAACTAAAGACATTTTGATCATGTTTTATTAATTATCCCTACAGTGAGTAAATCAATGATATAATTCCTCTCATGGATAGCTGAACTGGATCGGATCACTGGTTATGTCTTATTATACAGTGACAGTTTCTACCATATCCATTATAGATTTGATTGTATCCAAAATTATAGTGGCATACTTAAAATCATCATGGATCTCTCATTATAACACATTGTGCTTGTTAGCAGAGTTTTATACCATTAATATAATTGTCTACAATGCAACAAGGATAAATATACAGTATTTTCATACCATTTTAGATATATCCATTTAAAGAATTTAGATATTAATACGTATACATTTTCATAACATTTCATATATTCATTCTTAATTGTTGTGCAATAATACAAACATGTGCTGTCTGTATTCTGAACCTAGATGAGGAATTGTAACTATTATATAAGATTTGATCATAGATAAGCTTGTAAACAGTGATGGGGCAAAACTGAAAAATGCACCTTTATTTCCAAATAAAATATTGGCGCCATACAATGTGATAGGGATAAAATTTAAATGGTGTAATAACCGAGACCAATGGGCAAATAAAATACATATGTTTTAATTATGGTACCATGTATTATTTTAAAGCTATAATGGCCGAAAATTTAGAAATAATGATTTTTTTTTTATTATTAATATTCTTGTTAAAATGCATTTATAAAACAATGATTCTTAGCAAAATGTACCTCCAAAATAAAGCCTAATTAGTGACGGAAAAAACAAGATAGATCAATAAATTGTGATAAGTAGTGATAAAGTTATTAGCGAATGAATGAGAGGTGAAAATTGCTCTGATGCATAAGGTGAAAAATCCCAGTGGGCTGCCCAGTGCCCAGTCTGAACTTTTGGATTTTGTGGAAAAAAAAGGCAAGAACCTCATTTGTATTTCTGTACATGCATCACTCACTTGTATGGCTTTGTGAAAGCACATTTTTTTGCATAGGCTCTGTGATTGTTTAGTAGTTTTGATCAGCCCTGTTGATAGATTTGTATGTTATATACATGGGCGTCCGCAGAAAATTTTCCGGGGGGGGGGCAAAAAGGTGGAGAAAAAGTGGTGCGGTGCGTGTAGCGCGCCGCGCCAAAGATATTGGGGAGGCAGTGAAAAATATAGAGGTTACGTTGTGCGGCGTGCTCAGCGCGCTGCGGTGAAAAATGGGTGTGGCCATGGACCAAAAATGGGTGTGACCATGGACCAGAATGTGGGTGTGGCCACGGGTGAAGACAAATTTACATGAATTTAGCAATGTGGGACACTAGATTAGGACAGTGGTGGCGAACCTTTTGGAGGCCAAGTGCCCAAACTGCAACCCAAAAGTCACTTATCTATTGCAAAGTGGCAACAGCAATTTAAACTAAATAGAAAAGTTTTAACTCATACATGAACATTATGGAAAATCCAAGTTGAAAATAAACTGTGAAGATAAACAATAATTTCATCCATCCTACTCCTGAAAAATGTATTCTTTTTTTAGTACCTCCCAGTTTTATTTTCGGCTTTAAAAAGCTAAAAAAAAGTAGGTTTAATGCTATTGTCTCATGATGATGATTCAGCTTTTCCCATAGTCTCGCAGTTAGCAATCATGTGACCCCCAACAAGAAAAATACAGCAATCATGAGGCCCCCAACAAATCATGAGGCCCCCAACAAGACAAATTCAGCAATCTTGAGGCCCCCAACAAGACAAATTCAGCAATCATGAGGCCCCCAACAAATCAGGAGGCCCCCACCAACACAAATTCAGCAGTCATGAGGCACATAAATAGACAGCATTTCACATAAATAGGCAGAATGCCCCCTTAATATGGTAGACACCACTCACCTGGCTTCTCAATTCTCCTCTGCTGGCTGCTGTGCCTGGCAATACGGTTTTTGGCTGGATTAAAGATGATGTGTGCGCTGAAAGGCCTTGCGTTATGCTGTGGCTGGGCTGGCTGGCAGTGATGCTGTGGCTGGGTTGGCTGGCGGTGATGCTGTGACCTGGCTGACGGTGATGCTGGGCTGTGCTTGGCTAGTTGAAGTAAATGCTGTCCTGACTGGTGGTGATGCTGTGGCCTTTTTGACAGTGATTCTGGGCTGGTTGGCTGGTGGTGATGCTGGGCTGGCTGGCCTGGATAGTTTAGGTAGTGACAGGTGTCCCCCAGTTTAGGTAGCGCCAGGAGCCCCCCAGGCTAGGAAGTGACAGGCGTCCCCCAGGTTAGTGATAGGCGTCCCCCAGGTTAGGAAGTGACAGGGACCCCCATTTAGGTAGTGAGTGACAGGGACCCCTAATGGTGGTGAGTGACACAGACCCCCAATGGTAGTGAGTGACAGGGACCCCCATTTATATAGTGACAGGGACCCCCAATAGTAGTGAGTGACAGGGACCCCCAATGGTAGTGAGTGACAGGGACCCCCATTTAGATAGTGACAGGGACCCTCAATGGTAGTGAGTGACAGGGACCCCAATTTAGATAGTGAGTGACAGGGACCCCCAATGGTAGTGAGTGACAGGGACGCCCAATGGTAGTGAGTGACAGGGACCCCCATTTAGATAGTGACAGGGATCCCCAATGGTAGTGAGTGACAGGGACCCTCATTTAGGTAGTGAGTGACAGGGACCCCCAATGGTAGTGAGTGACAGGGATCCCTAATGGTAGTGAGTGACAGGGACCCCCATTTAGATAGTGACAGGGACCCCCAATGGTAGTGAGTGACAGGGACTGCCATTTAGATAGTGAGTGACAGGGACCCCCATTTAGATAAACAGGGACCTCCAATGGTAGTGAGTGACAGGGACCCCCATTTAGATAGTGACAGGGACCCCCAATGGTAGTGAGTGACAGGGACCGCCATTTAGATAGTGAGTGACAGGGACCCCCATTTAGATAGACAGGGACCTCCAATGGTAGTGAATGACAGGGACCCCCATTTAGATAGTGAGTGACAGGGACCCCCAATGGTAGTGAGTGACAGGGATCCCTAATGGTAGTGAGTGACAGGGACCCCTATTTAGATAGTGACAGGGACCCCCAATGGTAGTGAGTGACAGGGACCCCCATTTAGATAGTGAGTGACAGGGACCCCCAATGGTAGTGAGTGACAGGGACCCCTAATGGTAGTGAGTGACAGGGACCCCCATTTAGATAGTGACAGGGACCCCCAATGGTAGTGAGTGACAGGGACCCCCATTTAGATAGTGAGTGACATGGACCCCCAATGGTTGTGAGTGACAGGGACCCCCATTTTGATAGTGACAGGGACCCCTAATGGTAGTGAGTGACAGGGACCCCCATTTAGATAGTGAGTGACAGGGACCCCCAATGGTAGTGAGTGACAGGGACCCCTAATGGTAGTGAGTGACAGGGACCCCCATTTAGATAGTGACAGGGACCCCCAATGGTAGTGAGTGACAGGGACCCCCATTTAGATAGTGAGTGACAGGGCCCCCCAATGGTAGTGAGTGACAGGGACCCCTAATGATAGTGAGTGACAGGGACCCCCATTTAGATAGTGACAGGGACCCCCAATGGTAGTGAGTGACAGGGACCCCCAATGGTAGTGAGTGACAGGAGCCCCCCTCTAGCCACCGCCGCACCCACCTTTCATGTAGCTGTGCGTCAGACCTCGATCAGCCGGCGGCCCAGACCAATAAGAGCGGGCTCACGGACGCACCCGTTCTATATGCGGAAGTGATGTCACTTCCGCATTTCAGTGCGGTGTGCTAGGTCCTAGCGCCCGCATGATTGGTCACCGCCTGATCGAGGTCTGACATGCGGCTAGAGGAGGAGGGGGGTGAAGGCGGCTAGAGGGGGGAACTGGCGGCCAGGGGGAGGGCAGCAGGCGGCCAGGGGGAGGCAGGCGCCTGCTTTTGCCGTATGTGCGGACGCCCATGGTTATATACACAGGATCTTCTCAAAAAATTAGCATATTGTGATAAACTTCATTATTTTCTGTAATGTACTGATAAACATTAGACTTTCATATATTTTAGATTCAAATACACACAACTGAAGTAGTTCAAGCCTTTTATTGTTTTAATATTGATGATTTTGGCATACAGATCATGAAAACCTAAAATTCCTATCTCAAAAAATTAGCATATTTCATCCGACCAATAAAAGAAAAGTGTTTTTAAAACAGAAAAAGGCAAACCTTCAAATAATTATGTTCAGATATGCATTCAATACTTGGTCGGGAACCCTTTGGCAGAAATGACTGCTTCAATGCGGCGTGGCATGGAGGCAATCAGCCTGTGGCACTGTTTAGGTGTTATGGAGGCCCAGGATGCTTTGATAGCGGCCTTAAGCTCATCCAGAGTGTTGGGTCTTGCATCTCTCAACTTTCTCTTCACAATATTCCACAGATTCTCTATTGTGTTCAGGTCAGGAGAGTTGGCAGGCCAATTGAGAACATTAATACCATGGTCAGTAAACCATTTACCAGTGGTTTTGGCACTGTGAGCAGGTGCCAGGTCGTGCTGAAAAATGAAATCATCTCCATAAAGCTTTTCAGCAGATGGAAGCATGAAGTGCTCCAAAATCTCCTGATATTGACCCTGCCCTTGATAAAACACAGT
Source organism: Hyperolius riggenbachi (assembly GCF_040937935.1). Taxonomy (NCBI): domain Eukaryota; kingdom Metazoa; phylum Chordata; class Amphibia; order Anura; family Hyperoliidae; genus Hyperolius; species Hyperolius riggenbachi. The sequence continues at coordinate 315,010,559 of NC_090647.1, read as the reverse complement.
GGACCAACACCAGCAGCTGACATGGCACCCCAGACCATCACTGACTGTGGGTACTTGACACTGGACTTCAGGCATTTTGGCATTTCCCTCTCCCCAGTCTTCCTCCAGACTCTGGCACCTTGATTTCCGCATGACATGTAAAAGTTGCTTTCACCCGAAAAAAGTACTTTGGACCACTGAGCAACAGTCCAGTGCTGCTTCTCTGTAGCCCAGGTCAGGCACTTCTGCCGCTGTTTCTGGTTCAAAAGTGGGTTCATGCTTCCATCTGCTGAAAAGCTTGAAGGAGATGAAGATTTCATCTTTCAGCACGACCTGGTACCTGCTCACAGTGCCAAAACCACTGGTAAATGGTTTACTGACCATGGTATTACTGTGCTCAATTGGCCTGCCAACTCTCCTGACCTGAACCCCATAGAGAATCTGTGGGATATTGTGAAGAGAAAGTTGAGAGACGCAAGACCCAACACTCTGGATGAGCTTAAGGCCTCTATCGAAGCATCCTGGGCCTCCATAACACCTGAGCAGTGCCACAGGCTGATTGTCTCCATGCCACGCCGCATTGAAGCAGTCATTTCTGCAAAAGGATTCCCGACCAAGTATTGAGTGCATAACTGAACATAATTATTTGAAGGTTGACTTTTTTTTGTTTTAAAAACACTTTTCTTTTATTGGTCGGATGAAATATGCTAATTTTTTGAGATAGGAAATTTGGATTTTCATGATCTGTATGCCAAAATCATCAATATTAAAACAATAAAAAGCTTGTACTACTTCAGTTGTGTGTATTTGAATCTAAAATATATGAAAGTCTAATGTTTATCAGTACATTACAGAAAATAATGAACTTCATCACAATATGTTCATTTTTTGAGAAGATCCGGTATATACATGTCCTGCTGTAAACAATTTGATACACTTGATGAATTCGGGAAACAGGAATCCCCACAAAACATATTGTGATTTATAATGTGCTAAATAACAAAGCCCTATTCTCATTCCCCATATTATGCTGAGCTCATTTTCTGCATTTCAATATCTGTCCCACCAGGGGCGTAACTAGAAATCACTGGGCCCCCCTGCGACAATTTGGATGCCCCCCCCCCCCCCCCCCATAGGTGCCAAACAATCGTAATGGGGCAGCGTTTCACTGTAAATTAAACGTAAAGTGGGCAGCATTTCACCAGAAAATAATTGTAACGTGGGCAGCATTCACCAGAAAATCGTAATGTGGGCAGCATTCTTCAGAAGATCGTAATGTGGGCAGCATTCATCAGAAAATCGTAGCATGGGCAGCATTCACCCAAAAAAAAGCACCTGTAAAAAAAAGAAAATTCACTCACCTGGCAGAAGTCTCATAGAGCAGGGCTACGGGAAGATGACGCCCGAAGCCCTGTACTGGAGACACAAATAGTCTCCAGGGCAGGGCTTTGAATGCCATCTTTCCATAGCCCTGCTCTGCCTCCCAGAAGACTTCGGGCTGTGGGGAATGAACTGGCACGGTGTCTATTAGATGCCGTGGCCAGTTTAACACCTGGCTTGGGGGTCCCAGAATCGGGCGGGTGGCAGCACACGGCGGGCAGGCCCCAGAGGGCCCCCTGCAGCTGATGGGGTTGCATCCCCTGTAGTTACGCCACTGTGCCCCACCATTCTGCATCCAACAGCTGTGCTCTGTGTCCTCTGGAGGTCCGAAAGAGAGCAACATATCATGCTGAGCAACCTGGTGGGGAGATGCCTTATAGCTGTGGCAAGTGCACTTCCAGATATCCAAACCCACCATATCCACCCTGGCAAGCTTTGTGTGAGACCTCCAGGTGTCCACACACCCCATATCCACCCTGGCCAGCTTCGTGTGAGACCTCCAGATGTCCACACACCCTATATTCACCCTGGCCAGTTTCGTGTGAGACCTCCAGATGTCCACACACCCTATATCCACCCTGGCCAGCTTCGTGTGAGACCTCCAGATGTCCAAACCCACCAAATCCACCCAGGCCAGCTTCGTGTGAGACCTTGTTGACAGAAGATGGTGAAGTTACAGGATCAAGCCCAGTTACCAGCCATACCATACAAGTGGGACACTGCTTGCACCAGATGCTTAGTCAGCATCACTAAGTTGAGAACTTTCTAGGCGGTCCTTTTATTCCTACCCAATACAGAAACATTGTGCCCTCCTTCTCTTTCCCTTTTTCAGTTTGCCCCAATTAGGAAATACATTTTTGTTTTACTGTATAGTGTTAAAATTCCAACCTTGTAACCCAAGTAATTATCTGCACATCAGGAGCTGCAGATAGCCATTTTCAACATATACACTATGCTATTGACATACACTAGTCCATTGGCTGGCATAAAAAATTTCACACTCCTGTATGCCAGCTTATATTAAAAGCCGTGGAATGGTCATGCATTATATGTACATAAAAACCAATAAAGCAACCTGATATCGTGTTTTTTTTTATAATTCCTATACACATTCTATGTGTATGCTTTACATTGCTCAATTGAATTAAATGTTTTTCCAGTATAAATACACTTTCTGTTTAAATTTACAAATAAAGCACAATAACAATGTTAATTGATGGTAATTTACAAAGAAAAATTGTCTTAGAAAGGTCAGATGCTGCCCACACATTGACAGATTGACATGGAAGATTTTTATTAGATCAGTCAAATGTACCAAAGGTTTGAGTGGTTTACAGGAGCAAATGTGCAATTAAGTTTTACTGTTTTAAATCCAAACAGCCAATTAAATGCCTATAAAAAAGTTAATCGGACATGATGGCATTTAACTGATCCTAACTACACATTGACTTCCCCTGCATTGTTGCTATATTTTCTATATGGTCAAGATATTTGCTAGTGTGTAGCCGGAATTAAAAAAGGAAAGTGGAATGGTCTTGGTCTTTGAAAAAATAAAAAATTATGACTAAAATTAAGTCATTGCAGTTATAATAATATGTTTAAGATAAAGTGTTGAGATGATAGGTCTTGTTGTGTACAATTTAATCACTTTGCAAAATCACCATTACAGCTTTAGAATGTAAAAGCAATTAATAAACGTAATGCAGCCTACCGCAATGTTTAGAAATGATTAAAAGGCAGCATTGACTGCTATTAGGAGGTGAGGGTTGACAGTCCTCACCTCATTCAAATCAGACTACAGAGAGGATAGCTAAATGCTTAGTAAATTAGTGGTTTGTCAATTGCAATTACATGGACACGCCCTTGGGGCAAAATGTTTGTTTATAGATCTGTCAAAGGTCATATTTGCAGGGCAGCTTATGATTGCTGATCCTCTTTGACCCACAGGTGAATTCATAGATGAAACTCATTGCTCCTTGGTGGAATTGGATTTATAACCATCTCTTTTATGCATCAAAGCTGAGTCTAGAAAGCATGTCTATTATTATTATTATTATTATTGATTTATAGAGCGCCAACATATTTTGTGGTGCTGTACAAAGTGTAACGATCGGTGAAGCACAGAGAGGATCTGATTACCAGTGATCTGCAGTATCAATGGGAATACAGATGTATACCAGATTATACGTGATCTGCAGTATCACTGATAATCCGATATACTAGCTAACCTCTGTTCACCTGAGTAGAGTGTAGTGTTTTGGTGTAACAGTAACACTTAGAGGACAGGGCATCAGTACAGTAAGGCGTACTGTACAGATTCCTTCCGCAAACCTGAGCTCTCCAAGGCGGGAGGAGTCAGGCTGCCAGCGGGAAGGATATACTGAAAGTAACCCTCTGGCGGAAGGGTCACTTAACAGAACGAGGAACCGCCTCTAACAGTAAGGTCGGTTCTCGAGGTCGGACAAGCCAGGTCGTACACACACGGACAGATAAAGTACAAGATCAGGAGGCAAAGGCGGAGTCAAAGTACAGGCAAGGTTCAGCAACGGGGTATCAGATATATCGGGGTACAAAATCAGGAGGCAGAAACAGAGTCAAGGAACGAGCCGGGGTTCGGCAACAGAGTATCAGAAATATCGAGGTACAAGATCAGAGTTCAGGAGGATAGTCAAAGCAGGCAAAAGTCATAACATATAATCACAATCAAACTAGTACTTTAGCTATCAACAGAATCTAGCTAAGTGTAGGATTACAGCTCCAGCTGGTCCCGGCACACTTGCGGATCTGACTACGGATCTGGGTGCTCCCACATATGTGATCGCACGCCAGACAAAGAGCAAGTGAACAACCAGCAGTATATATACTCTAGGACCTTTCCAGGACCTCCCTAATTGCTGGTCCAATGAGAGCAGTGGAATTTGTCAGCTGACCCAGCTGGTCAGCCGACACCCTTCTAACTGCTATTTAAACTCTGCCTCTGTGCTCGCGCGCGTGTAAGTCTGAATCCTGGTGGACTATCAGTCCCAGCCACACCAGTACTGTCATGCAATGTATCTAGTGCGGGGGCCGCCTCTGATGCGGATTCCGCCGTTACCAATGCGGATTCCGCCGCACTGCCTATGCGGCATGCGGTGTTTTTTCCGCGTTGTGACGCCATGCTGGACGCGGAAACAGCCGCCTCACCTCGAGAGACGGCGGCCTTTCCGCGTTTCCTTACACAAAGTAAGAAACAAACATCCGGTACGTAATAATAATACAGACCAATTGAATACACCACTATATACAAAATACATAATGTGTGACAAAATACAGAATTAATACAAAATATAGACTTGATAATGACAGTAACAACAGTAACGTGATGAATAAAATGTATACTGAATTCCAAGATGAAAAGAGGAAGAGAGCCCTGCCCTTGCAAGCTTACAATGTAAAGGAAAAGGGGAGAAACAAGAGGCGGGGTAGTATACAATATTTATACCTAGAGGCAGTGTGTTTTAGGATATCTAGTAGGAGTGCAACTTGGCTTTAGGACAAAGGGGAAGTGGTCTAAGGTAGAGCTTATGCTTGTCAGAACTAGTGAGTTTTGAGAGAGCCTTCAAAGGTAACAAAGGTTGTAGGGAGAATGGATGTGTTGTTGGAGGGCATTCCAATGAAGAGGTGAAGCACGTGCAAAATCTTGCGAACGTGAATGTGAAGAGGTAATTCTAGAGGTGAACAACAGCAGGTTATGTGCAGATCTGAGATTACGATCGGGTTGGTATCTGGAAACTAGTGAAGAGACAGGTGAGAGAGATTGTGGAGAGCTTTGTAGGTTAGGGTTAAGAGTTTGAACTGGATCCTCTGGTTAATTGGTAGCCAATGAAGAGCTTGACAGAGAGGGGCAGCAGATGAAGAAGGAGGAGAAAGATGAATGAGATGAGCCTTATATAAAGATTGCAATAATAATATATTTTATGTGCTTGTGGTTAAGGTAGCACTTTTCTCCTCTTTTATAAGCTGTTTATGGTGATGCAGCTTTTTACTTCTTTTAAATGACATCAAACACATTGCTGGGCAGTGGGCAACACAGTGACGTATGGTGAAACAAGTGACATGAATTATTATTATTACAGTATTTATTGTATTTATACAGTGCCAACATATTATGCAGCGCTGGACAATAAATACATACCATGATACAAAGGAAGATAGGCATAACAAGGTTGTACAACATAAGACAAAGCTGTACCAGGCAAACAGAGTACAAAATACATGATCAAGTGATTTTGGGCTAGTTAGGTAGGCCCAGCATTACAAGTATGAGTTGATTATAGAAATGGAGCACACGGTCAAGTAGAATACACTAGGTAAGGGAGGACCCTGCCAAAGGTTTACAATCTAAGGGGAGGGGAGATGGACAAACTAAGTAGGGCTGTAGAATAAGAAAGAGAGTTACTGTGTGGTAGGCGGTGGGTAGTCCATCTTGAAGAGGTGGGTTTTAAGGGCTTTCTTGAATGTGTTGAATGAGGGGGCAAGTCTGAGGGGTGGTGGAAAGGAGTTCCAGAGGGTGGAAGCAGCTGTTTGGAAATCCTTCAGACCTGGTGTATGGCTGTGAACAAGCTCCGAGTTGTAGGTAGGGCAGGTTTTGTGCACAGATTTATAGGCCAGGCACAGAATCTTGAAACTTCTCCTGAATCGGATAGGGAGACAGTGCAAAGATTTAAAGAGGGGAGAATGTGAATGTGGAGCGGTGAGAAGAATTGATAAGTCTAGCAGCTGCATTGATAACTGATTGAAGGGGCAATGTCAATCAAGGGGAGGCCAGACACAAGGGAGTTGCAGTAATGAGAGCATGGATGAACAGCTTGGTAATTTCCAGGGTCAAAAACGGGTGTTTCTTGGAGATATTGTGGAGGTGGATATTGCAATTTGCAGGCTCTGGTGACATTTTGGATGTGGGAGATAAAGGAAAGGGTAGAGATCAGGGCGACGCCCAGGCAATGGGCCTGTGAGGTAGGGTGACTGGTTGTGCTATTGATTGTGAGGTTGAAATCCAAGAGGGGTACAGCAGCATGGTGTGGAAAGACCAGGAGCACAGTTTTGTCTAGGTTAAGCTTCAGAAACCTCGCTGACATGCAGGAGGAAATAGCTGAAAGTCATGAGGAGACCTTGTCCATGGTGGTAGCGGAGAGATCAGGGGTATGGAGGTAAAACCTGAGTGTTGTCAGCATAAAGGTGGTATTTGAAGCCCAGGGAGGAGATGAGTTTGCCAATGGAGGAAGTGTATATTGAGAACAGAATGGGGCACGAAAAGACCCCTAGGGGACCCCAACTGAGAAGGGGGCAGGGGTTGAGGAGGAACCGTTGAAGGAGGTCATGAAGGATCGATTGGAGAGGTAGGAGGAGAACAAAGCCAAGGTGTTTATGAGATCCTCCTGATTCCCATTAGTCAGTTAATAGACCAATGGGGAGCCCTGTCAGGAAATTTAAAGATGCTTTTGCTGTCAGCTATATTAGTATAGCTGAGAGCTCCGTCCTATGCAGAGGCTTCACCACCAGCTCCCGCTGTCCTCCCCACCTGCCCACACCAATCACCCCATCCATGCTGGCACCTCGGTACAACCTGTTCGGGAAGGTAGGTGTGTGAGACAGGGAGGACAACTTTCAGCTATACTTAGTATAGATGAGAACTGAGGTAGAAAGTGTCAAGTGTGGCGGTGGCCGGCGGAGATCTTAATCTAGGTTGCAAGTTTAGAGGATATTGGCATGGGATCATTTCCGAGGATATTGGTGTCTGAAATTTTTTTTATTCATGCTTAATTAAGAATAATAGAGGACTTTTTCATGGTTGTGTTTTTATTTCTTTTAACCCTTTGTGGAAACGGGTAAGGGGTATTATGTACCCCTCTTATTCCTGGGAAAGAGGCTGGCATCTGGGGGTCCACTTCTTAAAAGGGACTCCCAAATTCTACCATGAACCCCCCTGGGCATTGTCGCCCGCCACCTCCTCCTGGGGCACCGGAGGTGGGGAATAGCCCCTTGTCCATGGATTTGACAAGGGCTGTGGGGGAGAGGGGGACAAGGAGTTAAAGAGGCTTGGGAGAGGGGGTGCCATGTCATTTCTGTAACATTTCCCACACTATGTACAAAAAAAAAAATTTGGTCCAAAAATAGGTAAAGTTTCCAGGGATACTTATACAGCCATATTGTAGCTGTGCAGCGATCCCTGGCCAAACCGTTGCCACTTGGAAACCATGTCATGAAAATCACTGCTCTTTCTTTTGATATATGTAAATTTACACTACAGTTAGGTTGATACATTAGCTGCCATGTACCGCATTAAGATATATACTTTTTTCCTATTGTAATTTTAAAATTGATTTTCTCCAAAATTACAAGGTCTTTTTGAAAAAAATTTCCTCTTGTTTCCAATGTCCTCCTTAACATACCCTGAAAATTTTGTGTTTCTATCACTTACAGGGCATTTGCTATTAACCACGTCCTCTCTGCTCTCTCAGAACGTCCTCTCTGCTCTAAAAGATACGCAACAGCATAATAACCTTTAAACAAAAACATTTCTTTGTTACAACTGATACAAATCCTAATATAAATCTGCACTGTTTCTACTTCCTGATTCATGGAAGCAGACATATTGTTAACATCCTGTGCTTTCAAATGGCCTTATCTGCCATCTTTGCAATAGGCAGTCATGTGACAGGGGAGAGATCAGATTACAATTTGTGATTAGACACAAATGAGGGGGGATTAAACAGACAGTCTAAACTATCTAAATACATACAGGGTGCAATTCTATGTATGTATTCAGTCCTGTGGAGGAGTTCAGGTTCACTTTAAATACAAACACAATTTTTTGACAAACAAATTTGCATCAAAGCGAACAGCCATTGTTTGCTGGGAACTGTCCACCGGCAAACTGTTCGGGCCATCACTACAATCTAATCCCTGGCATGTATGTATCATGTAGTGTATGTACCATAGTCTAGGAATAATTTGGGGGAAAATCAATTAACTTTTGATTGTTTTTGGGTTGTGGGAGGAAACCAGAATGCCCAGAGGAAACCCACACAGACACTGGGAGAACACACAAACGGTTTGCAGATAGTACCCTGGCTGAGATTAAAACCAGGGACCCAGCACTGCAAGGCCAGGGTGCTAACCACTACACCACTGTGCTGCACAGAGGTTGAACAAAGAGGTGAGGACTGGGGCCAGGCCAGGGAAGTGGAGGTAAAGGATGTTTAAAAGTACAGGGTCAAGATAGGAGGAGGTAGGACAGGAATTTGCCAGCAAATGGTTGACTTCCTCAGTGGTGGCAGGAGCAAAGGAGGTGAGTGGTGGATGGGACAAGAGAGTGGCTGAGGGAGGTGAGGGTATAACCTGGCAGAAGATGTAAAGGAAGGGATGGAGGAGGGAGATTTCATTGCAGATTGTTGCAATTTTAGTGGTGAAGTGGGTGGCAAAGTTGTTGGCTAAGAGGGAGGAGCTGGGAGTGGGGGAGTGGGGTTGAGTAGGGTATTAAAGGTGGCAAAGAGTCGTCGAGGGTTGGAAGCTTGGGTTTTGATCAGGGCTGCATATTAAATCTGTTTGGCTTCAGAGAGGGCAGTGTGGAAGAGTAGCAGCTTGGCCATGTAATCTAGGAAATAAGCATTGGGACAGGTTTTCCTCGATTTCGGTTCAACTGCTCGAGAGACTTTTATGAGGTTACATGTGTGGGTAGTGTGTCAGAGTTGGGGGGCTTGTTGGGGCAGAAGAGGTCAAGTCTTTGACCAGCATGGTGGATGGGGGAGTTTGTGTATTGAGAAAGACTGAGGGATTTGGTGAGGGAGAGTAACTTTATGGTGTAGTATGATGGTGGGGAGGTCGGATAACAGGATGTGGTAGAGCCAAGAGGCCAGGTTGTCAAGGAAGAGTGGAGTTGGATAGAGGGCAATTTGGGACGGCAATGATGGCTGGGAGAGGGATGGTAGAGACGGATTGCATGGGTCTCAAAAGATGAGAAATGCAGGGAGGGAGTTGGTGAGAGGACCCAGAAAAGGCAGGATGGGGAGAGGAGCAGACCCTCCCCTGCCCCAGTCTTGCTGTTAGGTCTGGGGGTGTAGCTGAGGTGTATTCCTTCATAGAAGAGGGAAGCAGACACAATACAGTCAGATGGGGTGAACATTGTCTCTGTGAGGGTGAGTAAGGTGAGGTATTTGGAGACGAAGAGCTCATGGGTGGAAGTGAGCTTGTTGTGGACGGATCTGGCATTCCAGAGACTGCAAAGGAGAGAGTGCCTATTGGTGTGATGGATGAGAATGAGGTTAGGCTGGATGTGTCTGTGAGTGTGGAGGGAGTGTGGAGGGGCTAGGAGTGTAGTGAGCAGGGATTTAGGGCTCAATGGGGGTCTGCAGATGGGAGGATAGCGTGTGGGGGGAGAAAGAAGGGGGATGAGTTGGAGAAGCAGATGGAGGAAGAGCATGTGGTAATGGTGAAGGGGGGCAGGGGGTGGGGAGGAAGATGGCTGGGGAAGGGTGGAAGAGCCAGGGAGTGGGTGGGGTGAAATAATAAATTACACTGTGTGGAGATAATGTAGGCAGTGGTATGAACTAGATGAGTGGAAAATGGTGGAGGAGGCATGGAGTAGGAGAGAGGAAGGAGAATTCTCTCTATACAGAAATAGTGGACACCTGCTATTTATTCAGGTCACACAATTTCATGCTTTTCATCTTCTCTAACTTCAATACCAAAGTGCATGAATTATGAGGCTCCTTAATTCAGGAAGTGTCATATAAAAAAATACCATATAAAAACGGGGACAGCAGAAGGTGCTACCCTCAAGACCATAGTAGTACCCATACATGTGCATAAGCAAAGCTGTCCATCTGAAATGGAAAATCCTAAACCTCACACAAAATGCACTGAAGGCAGTAAAGGCTTTACATTACACTGCCTTGCCACAATTTTAAACTAATGCAATCCTCTTTACAGTTCTGCCTTAAGATGCTGTTGGCAGCATTGGTTAACCAATTTAGAAATGAAAAGAGATAATGCTAATTGTAGTGCTGCTCACATAGACGTTACTAAGAGGTTTTTGGATGATCACTGCGGTTTTGTTCCTTTACCACACGACAGGCCAAAGCCACTAAAATATTAATCACATTTGTAATTCAATTTACATCACTAGAATGGTTCACATGCCATTTAGCAATGTAGCCAAAATTTGCAGTGATCCCAATGCTTCATTGTCCTAAAGGAAGTTGCAATTAGTGTTTTTATCTTTCAGAGATGAGGGCCATCAGAGTCATAGATATAACAAAGGTGCTGATTGATCAGAGCGCCTTGGCCTGCCAAGTGGCAGGAGAAAGGCCATTTGGCTGAAGCGCCAATCTAGCGGCTACAAATTTCACAACTGAGGACATTTTTTTGTTTTCTGGCTTACTATCTTGTATTTGTTTTCTTACCTGAGCAGCTGTCTCACCAAATTTTGGAATGAAATTGCTAGAAAGGCAGTGATATTTACACAGGTATAGATATATATAAATAATTAGATTACAGTTCATAGAGTATAAACAGTGTATGTCAATATGTGCAGTGATAGAGTGCGGGAGGAAGAATTTTTTTTACTATGTATATAACTTTGTCATCTTACATAATTAGTATTTTACCTATGACACAGTCATATGTAATAGAAACCTATAGGGTAGTTTTCATATGTGGTTCTTTGTTATTTATTTATTTGCTTGTGTGTAGTTTGGGTTTTCTTAGATGTATTGCTTTTTATTAGTGGCAGGGTTGCATTAAACAATATAGATATATTGCAGTATATTATGTTATATAATAAAGATTGCTTGTTACCAAACTATCAGCTATTTACACTTACTCTGTGGCATTCGTGTTCCTATTCCCCAATCGGTATTAACCCTGTGGAACGGTCCTTGTGAAGTTACTTGATTGAGCACGAGTTCTGTGTTCCTTCACATGGAGGGATTCTTGTATATGTCCTCCACTTATTTATACTCTATGTTTGACAATTTGTTGTCACAAAAAGTGTGCCAGGCTGAGCTCATTTATATTACTGTGATATATTGTACGATTTAATGTACTTGTGCTTTTGGATTTTATATTTATTTAATGTATTAAAAGGCTATGCTTTACTGTTCAAAACCATACACATTGTAAGCCCTAATTTTTTGGGTGTTTTTGTGTTTTTTTAATTACCTTGTCTGGACACTCCATCCTATGGTCCTCTGGTCGACTTCTGGCTTCCGGCTTGTCCTTAGCGATGTCAGTTGTTGATGCAGGGAAGCATAGGAGCCAAGCCCCTGTCCTCCTAGATTTTCTTTCCTCTGGGTTGAGGTGTAGTGAGGCTCAAAAGGTTAGACTTGATGGAAAAAACGTATTTTTTAAACTTAGATAAAAATAAAAAATGGGGTGTATTCACAAACGTTCAGTTAAGTTTATGTGCCAAGACAATTTTTGTGGGCGTTATGCAAACCATGGAATGTACATTATGTAATTTGCATTACCTTTATCATGCACATAACTAGTAAGGTGTTTTGTATAATGTTCAAAACACAAATAGGTTACCAGACATTATACAAGCCAGATATACGTGTATATACTGTATATGTATATATAGCGTGAGTTGCGCAAACTACTATAATGCGTTACATAGTTTGCATAATATCTGTAAATATTGCAGAACTTTATGTATCTGTAACTGATATATATCTGACAGGCATAGGGAGAGAAAAGAATCATCAGGTGACCAATGTTCTTTAAGCCTGCAAAATATCATGTTTGCATTATAAAGTAGCTAAGAGCCGACTATATATAAATGAAATCCAGGCAAATGGATACATGTTTGGTCCATTGACTGCTCATGTATTCAATTCTGCAGTCTCCACTGTCACAAGAATGAAATCACGCTAAAGACATTACACTGTGAAGCAGTAACACCATTATTAACACCTTTTTTCCTACATTCAATCTTTTAAAAGAAAAGAGACTGCAAAAGGGCCCATATGTTCCTTGAGGCATGCCTTACCTAAAACTCCATACAATGGCTGCTGTTCGCTGGCAGATGGCCACCAGATTCAACCAAGAGATATATATTATTCTCTTATTGAAATCTGATCAGAGAGGGATTTATTACTGCCACACACTGCAAATACATTTTTAATATTCTGCACTTTGAAAGCTATTAAAAATCTATGAAACCTCCGCCGCCATGCAGTGCTAACTGGCAGGCTCTAGGTCTCCCCCATCTAGTGCTCCTTCCACGACCCTCTGGGGTGATAGCAGCAGAACACACTCACCAGTCCCTTGGCAAGCTCCTCCTGTGTCCTGTCTCCATACCTGCTGGCCGCTTGTTCTCCCATGACCCCAAGACCCGCAGCATGTAAAATACATGTCTCAGGATAGGACACAGGAGTGGGCAAGTAGGCTGACAAGTGAATGCACTCCATTACCATCCCTCTACAGTGCTCCTCCAAGGGAGCACTACTTAAGACGGAGGAGACATGTGGAGGTTCAATCGATTGGCCGCACATCTGTCCCTGCGCACCCGATTTGTTCCCTTTTAAGTGAGAGCTTTCCGTTTTGGCTGTAAAGCATTCAACATTGCGATCATGCGACCATGTTATTGACCTGTAGAAGATTCTATCAATGAGATTGAATATGGTAGTAATAAAGATAAGTGTATGGGCACCTTAAGATGAGAGTATTGGTAGAGATTATCGGCCATTGTACATCCATACCCTTAAACTGCATGCACCCAATGCTACCAGCTCCAAAGCAGGGAATGTGGTGAATATATATATATATATATATATATATATATATATACCTGCTGTTTTATTTTTTATGACAATGACAATGTTCCTTTAAGCTTTAAGACTCAACAGGTGTGCTGGAATATATTCAAAGGTTTAACATTAAAAGACTGTTGCTTCCTGCTGCATTAATGGCTCCCACATTCACCTGGCTTGGCATATTTTGCTCTCACCTTCAGTATTCACAGGGAAATGTTAAGAAAATATATTGTGGAATAACATACCTTGCTTCATGGTAAGCTAAAGGATCTCAAATGTCCCCATCTAGTTAACCGCGGGCTTTCTGGTCAAGCAGCTCCATAAAGAGCCCTATGTGTAGGAAATTTACAAGTTTTCAGCTTGGAATTATGAATTTGTTTTCAAAAATCCATCATGTCAACAGGAAGAAAAGGGGCATTTTAAGCTATGCTTGATTCAGTACAGCATTAGAAATGAGATAGTGAGAGCTTCTATCTAATCTGCTAACAATTAGGAATAACCCTTTTTTTTGCATCACTAATATAAAACTGGTTGGATAGGTGGTATGCTCATTTTTTAAATATTATCAACAAACCAATAAACTCTTTATTACTGTATATAGAAGGAAATTAAGATAGTTTCTGATCATTTTTTGAAATTTCTGGAAATGGTCTTTATTGAACACATTACTCAGGAGCCTGTTATATGGAGAATATTGTTAATATGGATTCCTTTGCAGGGTAGGGATAGTCGGAACTGCCGATTTCCAATTCTGCAGAAAATCCGATTTCTGACAATGCTAATTTCCAATTCCAATTTCCGATTGATTTCTGAGTGGGGGTTATTTTTTGCATTCTCTGACTGGCCAAATACTTCCAAGTTGTTTCTGCATTCTCTGATTAGTCCAATGCTTCCGAGTTCTGTTATTGGTCTGAAATTACCGAGTTGTGGTAAGGCAGTATTTCTGCCGAAATCCGATTTCCAAGTTCTGATTTCAAACGGAATCTAATCGGAAATACAGATTTCCGATTGAAAATGCAGAAATATCAATTCTTCAAAATCCGAATGAGCATTCCAACTACAGGGACAATAGAAGAACAGTAGATATCAGTTCTTATTCACTGAAGATGATAGATCACTTATTAGTAGTGTCCAGGAACATACGTAATCCCACTAGTTTCTACATGATCTTTCTGCAAATGATCGTTCCGGATGAAAATACAGCTGATGAAAATCTAGAGTGTGCTGGTTGCTTAGATCGTAGACTGATCTCTGTCTATGTAGAGATGGCTCAAACCTCCGATTTTAGGTTTGCGAACCTCAAACGCGAACTTCTGCAAAAGTTTGGTTTCGCGCAACTTCACGAACTGCAATAGACTTCAATGGGGAGGCAAACTTTGAAAATTACAAACATTTATGCTGGCCACAAAAGTGATGGAAAAGATGTTTGAAGGGGTCTAACACCTGGAGGGGGGCATGGCGGGGTGGGATACACGCCAAAAGTCCCGGGGAAAAAATCTGGATTTGACGCACAGCAGCGTTTTACGGGCAGAAATCACATTGCATGCTAAATTGGAGGCCTAAAGTTCTTTAAAACATCTTGCATGTGTATACATCAATCAGGGAGTGTAATTAGTGTACTGCTTCACACTGACAGACCAAATTCACTGTGTAACACACCACAAACAGCTGTTTTGTAGTGATGCCCGTGCTGGACTGGTGCGCACCATGGCGAGAGTACAGGCGATAGCGGTTTTCAAGCCCATATGGTCGCCGGGCTGAGGTAGCTCAATGACAGAACAACAGTGACTGTCCAGCTGATCGAATTTGGTCTGTCCGCAATGAAGCAACAACCTTATTATCTTGGGTGTGCCCCCCCCCCCCCACGCGACACTCATATAACCGGCAGTCATTGCTTCATTGTGGTACGCAAGCCCATTCAAGGTAGCAATCACGAAGGGGAATTGACACTTGTACATGCCTTTTGTTTTGTTGTTGCAGCTCCAGTGCAGCCAGAAAAATTAGGCAGGCATGTACATACACCAGAAAAAAATGTTATTGGTTTTATTAGTGGCCGCTGCTAGCAGCGGCCTTAACAATTCAGGAATCCACCTGGAGTCCTGGACCCTATTGGTGGTGGCGGAGAAGGCAGTCAAGCGGCCTGCAGGCAGAGATGCTGCGTGGGGGGATCGACTTAGTCTTAGTGTCTACATCCACACTTAAAGGAGTTATCAGGCAAAAATATACTGATTTTAATGGCCTACCTGGCGCTGTTCTACAGTAATAAATTTGCAGGATTGCATATTTTGTTTTGCCCAAAAGTCTTCACCGGCTCCGCAATTCGGGCCGTTAATATTTCCTGCCCCGGAAGTGATTAAACCTTTTCATTAGTCAAACTTCCCCTTTTCTTTATTTGGAGCGCAGGGGGAAGTTGGCTCGCATTGCGTGCTTCCGTACTGTGAGGTACGGCTGCGCACGCATACTAGAGTGCAGGAGGAGGGTTTGAGCTTGCCTTCGTCACTCGCAAGCCAAACCCTCCGCTTCAGACGCTGCCCAAAAACACTCCCCCTCCCTTCAGCCCACTCCCTTCAGCCTCCACCTAGCCCAGTGCACGCTCGCTCACAGCACAGTTCATCCGTACATGAGACGCGCAGGCAGGAGGAGGCTGAAGGGAGTGGGAGTGTTTGGTGGGCGACTGAAGTGAAGGGTTTGGTTTGCTAGTGATGAAGTCAAGCTCAAACCCTCCTCCGGCGGCTCTAGTACGCGTGCGCAGCCGTACGTGAATGTACGGATACACGCATTGGGAGCTAACTGCGCTAGGACAGTAGTACGACGCCTGCGTGACCATAGGAGTTCTGGGTCGCTGGAGTACCCGACCTCGAGATTGGGTCCCCGACCGGAGCATACGGCGGCAAATTGAATCATTTATACAGGGAACGGAGGACGTGATTCAGCAGGAAAAAAGGTTAGTTACACGCAGACATGCGTTTTTTACATAAGACAGTTTGCCTGATGACTCCTTTAAGGCCAGGTAGTTGGCTACCTGCCAGTCGAGGCATTGTGGAGAGTGGGATCCACCCTCCACAACGCCTCGACTGCCAGGTAGCAAGCCAAACCCTCCAGGAAGGGCTAAGGCGAGGCGTTGGACTAAAGAATGTCCGCATGTCCAACATCACCATGAGATCGCTGGGGCGTCCTGTCCTTGCCTGCGTGGACATGGGAGAAGGGTTACTGCCAGTGGTACCTTTATTCCATTGTGCTGTGACATCACTCTTAAATGCACTGTAAAGCATAGTTGCCAGCTTGTTCTGCAAGTGCTGCATCCTTTCTGCCTTCAGGTGAGTTGGTAACATCTCCGCCACTTTGAGCTTATACCGAGGGTCTGGTAGCATGGCCACCCAGTACAGGTCATTCCCCTTGATTTTTTTTATACGGGGTTCTCTCAACAGGCTGGACAGCATGAAAGCAGCCATCTGCACAAATTTGGATGCAGACGTACTATCCATCTCCTCTTGCTCTTCCTCAGTGAGGTCAGGTAAGTTCTCCTCCTTCCCCCAGCCACGAAGAATACCACAGGAAAGTTGAGCAGCACGACCCCCTGCGACGTCTGCTGCGGTTGTTCTTCCACCTCCTCCTCAAAAAAAAAAAAAACACCTTCTTCATCATCTGGCTCCTCTTTCCCACACGACTCTTCCTCCTCCTCCTCCCTCCTCTGTGCTGCCGCAGGTGTTGAGGAAACATCTGGTTCTGCTGACTCTTCTTCCTGTTCTTTTTCCTGTTCACACTCCTCCACAGCTTGATACCTTCAGCACGTTTCAGGAAGAAAGCATATGGGATCAAGTCTCTGATGGCGCCTTCACTGCGACTCACCATGTCTGTCACCCCCTCAAACAGCCGCATAAGCCTGCAGGCATTTCGCATGAATGTCCAGTACTTCGGCCAGAACATCCCTATCTCCCCAGAGCATGTCCTTTTACTGTAGTTGTAGAGATACTGGTTGATGGCTTTCTCCTGTTGTAGCAGGCGGTTAAACATCAGGAGAGTTGAATTCCAGCGAGTCGGGCTATCGCAAATCAAGCACCTCACCGGCAAGTTGTTTCTTTGCTAAATATCGGAAAGCGTGCCATGGCTGTGTAAGACTGCCTAAAAATGCCCACACACCTTCCTGGACTGCTTCAGAACATCCTGTAAGCATGGGTACTTACACACAAATCTCTGAATTATTAGATTCAGCACATGTGCCATGCAGGGTAAATGTGTCAACTTTCCCAAATTCAAAGCCAAAATGAGATTGCTGTCATTGTCACACACCACGTTTCCGATCTCCAGTTGGTGCAGGGTCAGCCACTGATCCACCTGTTTGTTAAGAGCAGCCAGGAGAGCTGCTCCAGTGTGACTTTCCAATTTGAAGCAAGACATGTTTAACCACTTCAGCCCGAGAGCAATTTTCACATATAGGCGCTGCTCCCATTCATTTGCCAATAACTTTATTACTCCTTATCACAACTAAATGATCTATATTAGTACACAGCAAGGAAATGAGCAGCGCTACTTAAAAACAGACCAGTGCCTACCTGCAAAAGAGTGCAAGCCCCACTTGTGGGGTCGAATACACACCGAGCATACACATGACCTGTCTACCACTAGAGGAGGATGTTGGTTTCCATTAACAGCTTGCATGCAACCTATTAAGTACTCGTCCCTCCCACTGCGAAGAAGTCAATCCTCCATGGGAGGGGCCTAACACTAACTAAATCCTAACCTATGTATATGCATAGCCTGGGTGCGGCTAATCAATTAAATTTGAAAATTGAAAATTGTGCAAAAGGTGGATCAGCGCAACA
The DNA here is from genome assembly GCF_040937935.1 of Hyperolius riggenbachi. Taxonomy (NCBI): domain Eukaryota; kingdom Metazoa; phylum Chordata; class Amphibia; order Anura; family Hyperoliidae; genus Hyperolius; species Hyperolius riggenbachi. The sequence continues at coordinate 314,992,582 of NC_090647.1, read as the reverse complement.
CCAGGCCGCCTCCGAATGGCCTCCATCAGAGATGCGCTGAGCCCCCCCAGGAACTACAAACGCACCTTGAACCCAAACAGAAGCTCTGCATATACACCAAAAGCATAGCTGTTAAGTGGGAGCAGCTGACCAAAAACGAATTACATTAGTACACAGCAAGGAAATGAGCAGCGCTGCTTAAAAACAGACCAGTGCCTACCTGCAAAAGAGTGCAAGCCCCACTTGTGGGGTCGAATACACACCGAGCATACACATGACCTGTCTACCACTAGAGGAGGATGTTGGTTTCCATTAACAGCTTGCATGCAACCTATTAAGTACTCGTCCCTCCCACTGCGAAGAAGTCAATCCTCCATGGGAGGGGCCTAACACTAACTAAATCCTAACCTATGTATATGCATAGCCTGGGTGCGGCTAATCAAATAAAATTGAAAATTGAAAATTGCGCAAAAGGTGGATCAGCGCAACACCAGGCCGCCTCCGAATGGCCTCCATCAGAGATGCGCTGAGCCCCCCCAGGAACTACAAACGCACCTTGAACCCAAACAGAAGCTGCATAGCCGCACCCAGGCTATGCATCTACATAGGTTAGGATTTAGTTAGTGTTAGGCCCATCCCATGGAGGATTGACTTCTTCGCAGTGGGAGGGTCGAGTACTTAATAGGTTGCATGCAAGCTGTTAATGGAAACCAACATCCTCCTCTAGTGGTAGACAGGTCATGTGTATGCTCGGTGTGTATTCGACCCCACGAGTGGGGCTTGCACTCTTTTGCAGGTAGGCACTGGTCTGTTTTTAAGTAGCGCTGCTCATTTCCTTGCTGTGTACTAATGTAATTCGTTTTTGGTCAGCTGCTCCCACTTAACAGCCATGCTTTTGGTGTATATGCAGAGCTTCTGTTTGGGTTCAAGGTGCGTTTGTAGTTCCTGGGGGGGCTCAGCGCATCTCTGATGGAGGCCATTCGGAGGCGGCCTGGTGTTGCGCTGATCCTTGTTTTGCGCAATTTTCGATTTTATTTGATTAGCCGCACCCAGGCTATGCATATACATAGGTTAGGATTTAGTTAGTGTTAGGCCCCTCCCATGGAGGATTGACTTCTTCGCAGTGGGAGGGACGAGTACTTAATAGGTTGCATGCAAGCTGTTAATGGAAACCAACATCCTCCTCTAGTGGTAGACAGGTCATGTGTATGCTCGGTGTGTATTCGACCCCACAAGTGGGGCTTGCACTCTTTTGCAGGTAGGCACTAGCCTGTTTTTAAGTAGCGCTGCTCATTTCCTTGCTATGTACAAATGTAATTCGTTTTTGGTCAGCTGCTCCCACTTAACAGCCATGCTTTTGGTGTATATGCAGAGCTTCTGTTTGGGTTCAAGGTGCGTTTGTAGTTCCTGGGGGGCTCAGCGCATCTCTGATGGAGGCCATTCGGAGGCGGCCTGGTGTTGCGCTGATCCACCTTTTGCGCAATTTTAAATGATCTATATATTGTTTTTTTCAGGACAAATTCGGCTTTTAGTGTGTGTTCATTTTGTTTAGTAATCACCTTATTTTTATGCATTTTAAAGGGAAAATAAGGGAAAAAGATGAAAAAAACTATCTATTTCTCCATTTACATCCATTATAGCTTTAAATTAAACAGTGCTGACTATAAGTTAAACCCACTCATTTTATTTGCTCATCCATGCTGGTTATTGCAACATTTAGATTATGTTCCTAGCTCAATGTATGGAGAGAATATTGTATTTAGAAATAAAGGTGTCTTTTTTCTGTTTTGTGTTTTTTGCTTTCTTATTGTACACTGTCAATGATTACAAGGCATTATTTTGAAAAATAATAGTAATATACCCTTATGGCATACATATTTAAAAAGCCAGGTTCCTAAGGTAACAATATATGTTGTTTCTTTCATATTCTGTCACTTTGTTTTCATTTTACAAGTCTTTTATTTTGGTACAGAATATGCAAAAATGTAATTTCTTTTGATTCAGTTTGTGACTAAAAAAAATACAGGAGACATGGGCCTCAACCCTAAAACTCTTTAAACTCTATTCTACTACTTATCACGGTTAAAATGATACCACATATGTCTCTTGTAGTGTTGCTAAAACTTTCCCAAGTTTAATCATAATTCTGAAAATGACTTTTTATATTTGATTGAGTTTGTCCCTACCTATTTTTCATGTGACGTGGTTCACAGGTTTTAGACACACCAAAATGGATTCCACAACTCGTCACGGTTAAAATGATACCACATGTGCCTCATTTAGTAGCAAACTGGTGGTGCACTCTCCACAATTACACTGGACAAATATATTTGTCCAGTTGGGCTTAAGTGGTTAAGATGGCGTGAAACCATCATACTCGGCATACAGCATAGGCCCTGGGGAGCTGGGGCTGTGTAGCTGGAGAAGAGATCGCAGCACCAGTAGAGTAGCACTGCCACTCAGCCAAGGAGGAGGATGACAGAGAAAAAGATGTAGCAGGAGGAGTAGGAGGAGAAGGAGAGGAGGTGGCAGCAGGCCTGCCTGCAAGCCGTCACACCTAGGTCCGCTGCACAGCCACGTACTCACCGCTTGCCAGCGGTCACCAGATTAACCCAAAGAGCTGTGTAAGTAATATACCTGCCCTGACCGTGCTTGGCAGACCAGGCATCCGTGGTCAGATGGAACCTTGACCCAACGCTGTGTGCCAGAGATGACAGCACTTGCCTTTCAACTTCATGGTACAGTTTGGGTATCGCCTTTTTTGAGAAATAATTGCGGCCTGATATCTTCCACTGCGGTGTCCCAACGGCCACACATTTTCGGAAGGCCTCAGAGTCCACCAGCTGGTATGGTAACAGCTGGCGAGTTAACAGTTCCGCCAAGCCAGCTGGGGACCGGGGTGACTGGCAGACATTGGCTTCTTCCGCTCAAAGATTTCCCTCATGGACACCTGGCTGCTGTTGTGGGCAGAGGAGCAGGAACCACTCAAGGTGAGAGGCGGAGTGGAGGAGGGTGGCTGTGAAGGTGCAAGGGAGAAAGCGGCTGAAGATGATGCACCTGAAGGAGGAAGAGGAGAAGGAGGTTGGCTTTGCTTTCGTGTGCTGCTTTTCCTTAGGTGGTCTTCCCATTGCAGTTTGTGCTTTTTCTCCATGTGCCTTCGTAAAGCAGTTGTCCCTACGCGGGTGTTGGCCTTTCCATGGCTCAATTTTTGGTGGCAGAGAGAACAGATGGCATTGCCCTCATCTGAGGCAGACACACAAAAAAATGTCCACACAGCTGAGCCCCCCTGGGGTGATGGCACTATGGTGGCGTCAGCAGCTGACGTTAAAGGGCATTTTAGCTGGCTGTCCATAGGTGGCGATACATTGCGCCGACACTGCCACCAGCTGTTTCTGATGACGAGCTCCCCCTGCTTCTTTCAGCAACTCGTCTCCTCCTACTCCTTTCTGACTCCCCCTCTGAACTGTCCCCTTGGTCATCTTGTCTATTCGGATCCCATGTGGCATCCATAGCAGTATCATCAACATCATCATCATAATCATTCTCCCCAGCTTCGCTTGTAACAGACACCTCCAAAACTGCACCAACAACAGGTACTTCATCACTCTCTTCCTCACACCTGTCCATAGTGTCACCTAACTCAGACATATGAGGTTGTGTAACTTGCTTAGCGCCTTCATCTTGTTGTAACAATAATGGCTGTGAATCAGTGAATTCCCCACCAAATAACTCCTGCGAAGTGTCAAATGTAGCAGATGTGGTGCTTGGAGTAGCGCTGGTGGCTGCGGAAGATGAGGTGTTCTGTGTTAAATAGTCAACCACGTCCTGACAATCTTGGGAGTTGATGGCATGTACCTTCTTCTAAATACTTTGATCCAGGATCGCACGAAATCACATCAGCACGACCTCGAACAGACCTGCCGGGTGGCCTGCCTCTGGGTCTGCCTCTCCCTGTTTTGTCCATATCGGGGGGGTGAAGTGAAAGGTATGCACTGACTTGACTAATACAATGTGCAGTCACACAGGTGCAGTGAAAGGTATGCAGTGACTGGTATTACAATACAATGTGCAGCTGTCACACAGGTGCAGTTAACAGGTATGCACGGACTGGTATATTACACAGCGTGCGGTCACACAAGTACTGTGAACAATTATGCAATAACTACTATTACAAATGTGCAGCTGTCACACACACAGGTACCCTGAACAGGTTTGCAGTGACTAGTATATAATATAACACTGCATGCGGTCATGTATCTGCACTGAGCAGGTATGCAGTGACTGGTATCAATAAAATGTGCAGCTGTCACACACACAGGTACCGTGAACAGGTGCAGTGACTGGTATATAAAACTGAAGGCTTTTGTCACGCAGGCGCAGTAAACATGAACAGGTTTGCAGTGACTGGTATTACAAATGTGCAGCTATCACACACACAGGAAGGCTTGAGAGGCAAGTGGTGTCATCTCTGGCACACAGCGTTGGGTCAAGGGTCCACCTGACCATGGATGCCTGGTCTGCCAAGCACGGTCAGGGCAGGTACATTACTTACACAGCCCATTGGGTCAACCTGGTGACCGCTGACAAGCAGGGAGTACGTGGCTGTGCAGCGGACCAACTTGTGACACCTCCACGGCTTGCAGGCAGGCCTCCTGCCACCTCCTCTTTTCCTGCTACATCCTCTTCCCTGTCATCATCCTTCTCCTCCTCGGCTGAGTGGCAGTTCAACTCTACTGTACTGGTGCTGCGATCTCCTCTCCAGCTACACAGACCCAGCTCCCCAGGGCCTATGCTGCATGCCAGGTACGATGGTGTCACGCCATCTTAGACATGTCTTGCCTCAAAGCGGAGAGTCACACTGGAGCAGCTCTCCATGCTGCTCTTAACAAACAGGTGGATCAGTGGCTGACCCCGCACCGCATGGCACATGGGCTGAATCTAGTCATTCAAAGATTTGTGTCAAAGTACCCAGGCTTAGAGGACATCCTGAAGCAGGCCATAAAGTTGTGTGGGCATTTCAGGCGGTCTTACAGGCCATGGCACGCTTTGCCAATATTCAGCGGGGAAACAAGTTGCCGGTGAGACGCCTGATTTGCGACAGCCTGACTCGCTGGAATTCAACTCTCCTTATGTTCTCTTGCCTGCTAGAAAAGGAGAAAGACGTCACCCAGTACCTCTACAACTACAGTAGGAGTACACAGTCTGGGGAGATGGGGATGTTCTTGCCCAACAACTGGACACTCATGCGAAATGCATGAAGGCTCATGTGGACGTTTGAGGAGGTGACCAACCTGGTGAGTCGCAGTGAAGGCACCATCAGTGACTTGATCCCGTACCCTTACTTCCTGGAGCGTGCCGTGCGCAGAGTGGTGGATCAAGCTGTGGAGGAGCGTGAATAGGAACAGTTACAGGAGGAAGCGTTGTGGGATCAATTCTCATCAGAACCAGATGTTTCCTAAACACCTGCGGCAGCACAGAGGGGGGGGGAGGAGGAGGAGGAAGAGTCGTGTGGGGAGGAGTCAGACTCGGATGATGAGGAAGATGTTTCTTTGGAGGAGGAGGAGGCGGCGGCAGAAGAACAACCGCAGCAGGCATCGCAGGGGGCTTGTGCTGCTCAACATTCCCGTGGTATTGTTCATGGCTGGGGGGAGAAGAGGACTTACCTGACGTCACTGAGGAAGAGCAAGAGGAGATGGATAGTACGTCTGCATCCAACTTTGTGCAGATGGTGTCTTTCATGCTATCCAGCCTGTTGAGGGACCCCTGTATAAAAAAACTCAAGGAGAATGAGCTGTACTGGGTGGCCACGCTACTAGACCCTCAGTATAGGCACAAAGTGGTGGAGATGTTTCCAAATCACCAGAAGGCAGAAAGGATGCAGCACTTGCAGAACAAGCTGGCAACTGTGCTTTACAATGCGTTTAAGGGTGATGTCACAGCACAACGCAATAAAGGTACCACTGCCAGTAATCCTTCTCCCATGTCCATGCAGGCAAGGACAAGACGCTCCAGTGATCTCATGGTGATTTCGGACATGCGGACATTCTTTAGTCCAACGCCTTACCTTAGCCCTTCCGGATCCACCCTCCACCAATGCCTGGACCGGCAGGTAGCCGACTACCTGGCCTTGAGTGTGGATGTAGAGACTGTGAGCAGCGATGAACCCTTGGACTACTGGCAGGGCCGGATTACCAACCAGGCAACAAAAGCAGTCGCTTGGGGCCCCATTCAGAGTCAAAGGGGCCCCATCAGCACATAAACCAGCCCTTGCCATCCTGTCAGCGGTGGCTGGATGGTATAATGGTTAAAGGGACTCCGAGCAGTGCAGAAACTATGGAAAGATGCATATCATTTTAAAGCTCTCTTTCTCCTCTTTCCAATGATATATAAACGGCTGCCCTATGCCTTTTAGTCTTCGCTATTTTCACGATCGAAATCGCGGCCACAGGACGACTTTTCTCCAAAGTCGACAGCTGGATTCAGCACAATGCAATGAAATATAAGGAACCCAGGGGGATATTATTACAAACATCATGCTGGTAGATGTGAGGATGCAATTAATTAGTTGTGGATATGCTTAAAGGCATACCCACAGGCACTGCTCGGAGTCCCTTTAAGGGCTCTGCCTCTGACGCAGGAGACCAGGGTTCGAATCTCGGCTCTGCCTGTTCATTAAGCCAGCACCTATTCAGTAGGAGACCTTAGGCAAGTCTCTCTAACACTGCTACTGCCTATAGGGCGTGTCCTAGTGGCTGCAGCTCTGGCGCTTTGAGTCCGCCAGGAGAAAAGCGCGATATAAATGTTATTTGTCTTGTCTTGTCAAATGATGCTGCGCGCTGCTGATTGTCTTCAGAGTCAGGCTCTCCTCCTTGGTCCCCCTCCTGCTACTGTGCGCTCTGCCACTGCCCACTCCGCCCTCCCTTCCTACAGAGAACCACAGCTGCTGCAAGCATGATAGCAGCAGATGGCAAATGCTCACTCACCTATCCATGATCCAAGCGATAGAGATCCCGTCATCTGAAACCCATCTGTCTCTTCTACAGTGCAGCCGCTCGCTCTGAACTTCCTGATTCTCAGATCAGACAGGAAGTAGGAAGTAGTAATAGTAGTAGTAACAGAGCGGCAACACTCTAGAGGAGACAGATGGGCTCCGGGTTGATGGGACCTCTATTGCTTGGATCGCAATAGGTGAATGTGAGTCATCAGGTGCTGTCATTCTCCCCCTGCTGCAGCTGCCTTCTCCGCTGGACTATCGTATTCACTGGGATGGAGGCTGCATGGTGGCTGTATAGTTTGGGAGAAAATCGGTTGTTCGGTGGTGGGGGTGGTTATGTAATTCTGTCTGGGGAACGGCTTCCGGTTTGGTGGTGTCCAGAGCTTTCTGCTATTGCCAGGCTGGAGATGCAGGGGGAAAGTGCTGCTGCTGTGATATCTGGTGCCCTCTTCACAGGGGTGCCCCAGCCCCTGAGTGCAAATGTCCCAGCCATTCATCTCTCACTCTGCATGTTGTCGCTGCTATTCCCTGCATTGTGCACCCACAGAGGAAGGCGGGCTGCTGCCCATGGCAACTAGTAGCTCTGCTGCCCCGGTGTGTGTGGCATGTTGCTGTGCAGCTGCATCTTCTGATTCTATTACGACATGATGGGGGGGCCCAAATCAGTTACTTTGCTTAGGGCCCCATTTAGCTTTAATCCGGCTCTGACTACTGGTGCGCAGGCTTGACCTGTGGCCAGAGCTGTCACAATTTGCCATCCAACTTCTGTCTTGCCCTGTCTCAAGCGTCCTGTTAGAAAGGACATTCAGCGCAGCTGGGGGCATTCTCACTGAGAAGAGAAGTCGCCTAAGTCACAAAAGTGTTCAGTACCTCACCTTTGTCAAAATGATTGAGGCCTGGATCCTGGAGGGCTACTGCCCGCCCGAAGACTAAGTCAGTCCCCACACACAGCATCTCTGCCTGCACGCCGTGTGACTGCCTGCCCCAAGGCTAAGTCGCTGCCCACACAGCATCTCTGCCTGCAGGCCGCTTGACTGCCTTCTCCGCCACCACCTACAAGGTCCAGGACACTAAGCAGATTTCTGAATTTTTAAAGCCTGCTATCAGCGTCCGCTATAATATTTTTTCTGGTGCGTGTACATGATGCCTAATTTTTCTGGCTGCACTGCGGTTGCAACAACAAAACAAAAGGCATGTACATGTGCCAATTCCCCTGCGTGATTATTACCTTGCCGCAGTGAAGGGGCTTGCGTATCACAATGAAGCAATGACCGACGGCTATATGAGTGTCTCGGGGAGGGGGGGCACACCCAAGATATTTTTCCCCGGGACTTTTGGCGTATATCCCACTCATCCATGCAAAAACTCAGATGTTAGACCCCTTGAAATATCTTTTCCATCACTTTTGTGGCAAGGATAAGTGTTTCTAGTTTTCAAAGTTCGCCTCCCCATTGAAGTCTATTGCGGTTCGCGATAGTACGTGGGAACCGAACTTTTGCAGAAGTTCGCGATCCAAAAATTGGAGGTTCGGGCCACCTCTAATTGTCATGTGTGCTGCATTTTTGCATGCAGGAAAATCGCATAGCATTACGTTGCCAAGTCAATTTTTTCTCCTGTGGTAAATTGCGATCGCATCACAATTGCACCCATACACCCATTGCATCGTGGTGTATTTGGGGAGCATTTTCTGCAGTGAAAAAAGGAAGAAAAGCAATGAAATTACTGCATGATTTGATTGCAATGGCGTTCTCAGTGGAAAAAAGGCCTAAGCAGTATCCTTACCTTTTCTTTCTTTCTTTTTTAAAAACATGCTTGCTATCCATCTCTGCATTGAAAGCAATCACATGCCCTCTAGTATAACGGTACAAGTTAAACTGTGACTTCAATTTCAGCAACAGTGACCAGACTAAAATATCTTATTTTCTTGAAAGAGTTGTCTCTTTCAGCCTCTGTAACTTGAAAATAAGGTGATTTAAAAGCAAATTACACACCCTAGTATAACGTTATGGACTAAACTGTGACTCCAATTACAGCAGGAAAAGTAAGTTCAGTACAATAAAACTGATTTTTTTGTATCCTCTAAATATGGTAAAACAAAGATTGACAGTAGAAATCAATGCTTTATAATATAATGAGTGATTAGTCAGGTTTATAACAAACTAGCACTGCAGTGTCTGTCTGATTGTCTGGCACAGACTCTTCCAGTAGCCATAAACAATATCGCTGTGCAGTTATACAGGTTCCCCCACAGTTATCCATAATCATGGTCATTGCCGCTGCTCTGACAAATCAATATGTCTTTGGCCTGGCTGCCACTATACCTGTTATATAACCAGAGTGACTAAATCAAGGTGTGAGGCGGATAATAAGAATGTGGAGTCAAGTGGGTTGAGCTGATACAGACCACTTTTCTTTGTTACAGCGGTTGTTATTGCAATCTGTGGCATCATCCATGGATTAACTATCTGAAACATTCACTAGTAAAGTTATTCAAGATATGTTTGCATTAAGCAAACTGTTAAGCTCTTTCATCTTCCATAGCCAGTGAACTCTTAATTTTTATACTAATACAAAAAAAAGAAAAGTTAGATAATTGCCTTAGTGGACGGAAGCCTTTGGATGGTCCAGAGGCTTGCTGATCTATCCACGAGCCCGCCATTGCTGTGCAGGGTTCCTCTGAACATATCCAACAGGAGCTTATCGGATATATTTCATGGACATGCTCCCCACCATGTACATCCACGAGCAGTCTCGTGTTACACAGAGGGGAACATGGCCACAAAGAAGAAGAGGGTACTAGCCAGCAGAGTTGGGGTTGAGGAGGACATGGTAAGGCTCTTCCCTCTGCTTAGGTAGGTATCTAACCTATATTGGGGGGCACCTATACCTGCCTACCTATACTGGGGGGCTAAATACCGCATTGCAAATAACGTCCTCGAGCCCATGGGAGGGGGCGCAATTTTTACACTCTTACCCTGGGAGCATTTTAGCCTAGAAACTGCCCTGATTACCAGGCTTCCCATTTTCCTTACTTGCATTTCTACTTTGTCTTCTTTATTCCAGCCTGATCACTATCCCTATCAGTAACTCAATACCGGTACGCTAGAAGCTGACAGCTAGGAGTCTTTCAGCATACACTTACAGATTTGATAATCAGAAACCACAGCGGTGAGCTAACTATAACTCTTTTGTTGCTGGATTACTAATATTAACAAATGTCTATCAGTGTTCTCTGCTGAAAGATTTTAGCTTTTGATTAAAGATATACTTTAAGAAGGTGATTAAAGACAAGTTCATAGCAAAGCACAAGCAGGCATCTGTATGAGTATCTGTAATGCAAAAATATGTTTTGTTAAAAAATAAGCACCATTATTAAGTGTGAATAAATTCAAAGCAGATTTGTTAGACATTAAGGCACACAGAGTTTATACTACTGTTCCTGTTTGTGACTTAGCTGCCATAAAATGAAACATATTGGTCATGACAGGATAAATATATTTGTGGCCAGTGTCCTTGAAATGGGCTGCTTGGATTTGGTGGTTAGCCTTAAGCATTTTCCTTACAGTGTCTGAGATTCTGGCTTGGTGTCATTTGGAACAACCTATCTATTCGGTTCATGTGCTAAGCCGGCTTAACTTGTTCAGTGTATATATTTTGCTATGCCCAGACCTCAGAGTTGTTGTGGCAGCAAGATATGCACTGGGCTGTCATATCTTTATGGTTGTTGTCAAGTTTCAATGTAAAAATAGGTTTTAGGTGAGCGTAACGTACAATATACAAAAAGGCTTTCAGGCCAACACAGACTTGCTTAATATTAGCAAATACATTTTAAAGAGCAGCGATGTTGGTCTATTTTAGTGTAACTAAACATAATAATTCCGAAAACAGATCCTCCAGTGCAAGTGAACAGCCTATTCAGAGTAAGTTATTTCCTAGCTAACAGTAAAGGTTCTGTTTAGTATTACACATGTCCCCGTAGGAATACATGTAACTGCGCAGGTATTCATGTGTCCCACCACCATTACTTTTACTGAAGGTTAATTCTTCCATGAAGCAACACGAATCACTTGCTTCAGGGTGACAACAATTGGAGGGCAGCCAGTGGTGGCTCCCTCCCTCCTTGCACTCCCCATCTCCTCCTCCCTAGATGCACGGCGCTGCTTCACTCACCTGCTCTCAGTGTTCCAGCGATGGGATGTCCATCTACTCGTCTAGTATACATGGCTTCAGTGGTGCCGCATGTCCTGTCGGGTCACATGAGGTGCGGTCACAGAGAGGAAGCAGGACTTCAGGTGTGGCTGGCGATTACATAGATAATCTGCTGAGAGCAAGTGAGTGATGTGGCACCAGGTGCCGCACATAAGAGCTGGGATGCTGCGGGTCAGCAAGGAAGAGGTGTTGTCTTAGAGGAAGCAGAGGGAGGTAGCACCACTGTCTGCAATGCACAGCCCGATGTGTCTCACCTTTCCTGTCAGACAAATCACGGGTGGGGGGAAGAGGTGCGTCACAACCTATTGCTTCAGGCGGCAAAAAGTCTAGAACTGGCCCTGCTTTTACTGTTACTTCAACACCTCTGCACTATAGCCAAGCCCCTAAGCTTTTGTAAAACAACCAATTAGAGCAGCTCCATGAAAAAGGCTCTCTGACTGACTGCCATAATCATGTGACAGACTGAACATGTGAGCCTTCTCACTGTGCATTTATCCATTTCTGCTTGATTTATAACTGGAAAAGGTAGTATGTAAGGGGAAAATAGTATTAATCTTTCAAAACTTATATATGACAGGAGGATGAATAGACAGATGTTTGGGTCCTAATTATTGACAATCCCAATCCGCAGTAAATAGCGTATGAGAAGAAAAAGTATAATAAAATATGCTACATAAACACAGAGAAGGTGTCACATTTGTCAGAAGTATTACTGTGAAATTCTACTTTCTTTGTTCGAAAAGCCGTCACTTCAGTTCAGAGCAATATTTATCACTATGATATTTTAAAAAAAATATTTCAGAATCCTTACCTTGGCTTTATTCACAGAGAAAGATACAGCCATTATACAGGACTGCTAACTTCCTGATTGGTGTGTCTTGCAATGCTTCCTACTCTGTGCAGCTAGTTTGGGTATTGGGTAAGAACTAGATAGCACATAGTTGAGAGAGTACATACTTTAGAGAGCACTGTATCAATAGTTGTAAATAAACAAAATCTATTTTTCCAAGCAAATCTGATCTTAGCTAGGTGAATGTGAAATTTGGTAAAATGGTATGAAACTCAAAATTAAATGTTTGCTCTAAAACAATAAACACAGCAAAAATAAATATGAAACATAAAAAGACTGATATTATGTCACAGGCATATTTACTGAGAACAGAAGAAAAAATGTTGGCCCATAGAAAAAAGCACCCCTCGAAAATATGGTCAAAATGTAACAATACTTTATTACAAAAATGGTCAGTATAATGTCAGGTATACTATATCTTGAACTAAAATGCAGTTAAAATATCCCTACAAGACTGTGATACCAGCATACCATGATATTGTTGATAGACAAACAATCTTTGCATACAAATTATACAACCTTAGGTCAACCTAGTATAATGATCACTCCCAGGGGTTCAGGACAAGAACTCCTACAGCTGAACCTGGGTTCAGATCAGTGCAATGTGTAAATATATTATCATCTGTAACCTTAAATGCAATAAAGTGCAATACGCATACATGCCATCACCTGCCAATCCTGTCCTCCTTACTGTCTGCCTGGCACATCACCCTCCTGGGTCAAGTAAGCTAATGCACTTTTGTGCCTTCACTTCCCATAGTCACCTATTCAATAGATGCAATCGGTATAGTGTGGATGTGATAACTGTCCTCAAAGTTTGAAATATATATATTTACATTGTATTTATGATTTGTTTATGTTTACATATTGCACTTTATTGCATTTAAGGTCACAGGTGATAATATATTTACATATTACACTGATCTAAACCCAGGTCCAGCTGTGGGGGTTCTTTTCCTGAACCCCTCACAGTGATCATTATACCAGGTTGACTTAATGTTGGATCATTTGTATGCATAAGATTGTTTGTTCATCATTAACATTATCATGGCATGCTGGTATGACAGTCTTTTAGGGATATTTTAATTTCTTTTTAGTTCAAGATATAGTGTACCTGAAATCATATTACTCATTTTTGTAATTGTTACTGGTATATTTTGACCATATTTTTGAGTGGTGCTATGTTCTATGCTGCAATCTTCCTTCCTCTGTTCTCAGTGTATTGGTACATTGCCTCAGCACACTTGGGTTTAAACTATTGAAAGCAGGAAATTTGGGTGCCTGGCTGAGGCTAATGGACAATTTGGGCACCACCATAGACCCTAATGCAAATATCGGCTATTTTGCACTGCAAGTAGAAATGTTGGCACCTGATAAATAACTTTTTGAAAATTAGAATATTATAGTTATTGAAATTTATTTTGTTTTTAGAACATTGGAATTACAGTTTGTGAAGTTTTTGTTATTATTTTCAAAATTAGAAAGTTGTAGTTACTGAAATTTTTGGTATTTTGTATTTAAATGTTTTTCTTTTTTGAAAATTATCATTTTCAAAATTAATTAGAGAGTTATAGATTGATTGATTTTTTTTGGGCTTTTATATTTAACAGTTTTTTTTTTATTTTTTGATGCATGTGGTTTTAGGTTCAGGCATCAGAAAGGGGGGTTTTAGGGTTAGGCATCAAGAAGAAGGGTTTAGGGTTAGGCTTCAGGAAGGAGGGTTTTAGGCTTAAGCTTCAAAAAGGAAGGGTTTAGGGTTAGGCAAAGGAAGGGAGGTTTTAGGGTAAGGAGTCAGGAAGGGGAAGTTTAAGGTTAGGCGTCAGAGGTCGGAGGGTTCTAAATGAGAGTATTGTTAGGTTTAGCTGTAGTAAAAAAAATCTAAAATTTACCAATGTTTTACTATCATCATTACCACTGCAAATATTTTTTTGTGTTGTGGCATCCAATTTCCCAACAGTATTTATCATTCAGGCTTATATCGGCTTCACCCGGCGCCCATTTTTCCTCGCGCCACTATTTCTTACATGCAAACTATTGTCTGCTGGTGCAGGTCCCTTTTTTGGTATTAGTTGAAATCATATTTACTTTTCACTGAAACTAATTGATAACATTGCTTGTTTTCAGGACAAAAGATCAGATTGTCCAGTAATTAACTAATTGCTGTGCAAACAAAGCAGAGAGAGTGTTTTTCCTTCCCCTGGATACAGCAAAAGCTTTTCTGCATTGTTTATATAGCTCAGTGCATTTCAACACAATCTGATAATTTTGGTATCTTATCACTTAGCTTCTATGTGAAGTAGGAGCTTGAATTATTAACCCTTCCAGTAGCTTAGAAGTCAATAATATGGTTTTTTTTTTCTATTAGTTTTATGATGTGTTTAATACTTTAGACCATAGAAGAAGTTTCAGTTTCAAACCACTTTAACCATATCATAGCAGACATTTTTTTTAATTAATCCAGTACGTGTTCACTCCAATTCCTTTTGGGGATCTCTGGAGATACCTTAGTAAATCAGGCCCAGTTGGAACATGTGATCAAACCGCAGGAGATGCAGATAGGTGTGCCATTCATGAATTATAACTCTATTCTCTAGACTTTTCGATCATCCAAGACAATATACATGTTTTTAGTATCCCTTGAAATCTCAGCTATTTTATGAACATTACAAACAAATATTGGCTACACGTCCCTTGCTCCTTTCATAAATATGTGTTAGATATGACACAGTTAAAAGCAGAGATACAATCACAAGGGTACCATTGCCATGATTTCTCTTTCTAGCTCTGCTACAACTGAATAAAAAGGAAAGGGCATTCCAAATACACAGGGCACCTGTACGTGAAATAGAAAACAATATGTTCCTTCTCCAATGTTTTACAGGTTTTGTTTGCACAAATCCTTAAAGCCAAGGTTGTGTAAAAATAGGATTTTAAACAAACCATTTTTAGTTCTATTGTTTAAACCTGGCTCAGAAGAGCTCAGCATTAAGCAATGGTTTGATTAAAACCACCAGTGAAAAAATAGAAATATCTCATAGATTGTTGACAGAATTGATATTTTATGATGTAGACTTACTATCTTCTGCCCAGTGAGCTGAATATAAGACTTTGGCAAAAGGTAGCCGTTGTTGATTGTGCACAGATTTTTATATGGTTGTTTCATTTTAGTGGGGATTATATCATAAAATGGTATTCAGACATTGATAATACCTGAATTTAGGTACCAGTACAGTCATATGATCTTATCCCAAATGCAATGGTGGTGAAAAGTTGCACACAGTGACACATACAGTACATAGAAAAAAGTATGCTTTACTACCACTGTAATCATACACATTGTCTGGCTACTACAAATGCATTCGCTGCACCGCACCCTATGTGAACATACTATAGAAATATAATTGCATCGTATTGCAGTTATATCAACTGTTGTGGTATAACACAATGGATGCAGTGTGAAAGGACTCTAAAGGTTCATCCCCAATGATAGGAATAAATACTACATATAATATAATATCATAATAATACACAAATATTCACTGACCCAAGGGGGGGGGGGGGGGTAAATTTAACCAACCAAAGTCACTAGTTGCTGGTTATTAAAGCAGCTGCTTAAATAACTAGCTTAATTGGTTAGCAGCACCTACTGTTTGGACTCAGTAGGCCCGATCCAATTTACTCTCCAAGGTGACATTTTCACATTATAAAATGCCTTGTAAGCCGCTAGAGATGGCCCGAACAATTTGCCGGCGAATGGGAACCGGCTAACTTCCGAAGAACCGCTAATTTTTCTGGAAGTTCGGTCCGCCCCTATACTACATCATTAGGGTCAACTTTGACCTTCTACATCACAGTCAGCAGGTACATTGTAGCCAATCAGGCTACACTCCCTCCTGGAGCCCCACCCCCTTATAAAACGCAGTCAGCGTCAGGCATTTCACTCACTCGTGTGCCTGCAGTAATTAGAGAAGGGAGAGCTGCTGCAGAGAGAGCTAAAGGGAAAGCTTAGTTAGGCTCTTGTAGGCTTGTTAGCATGCTCCTTGCTGATTCTTATTGCTAAAAAAGCACCCCTCAACAGCTCTTTTGAGAGCTAATTTTGTTCTTGTGATCTTTTTTTTTTTTTGGCCCACTTGCATTACATACAGCCCTGTCAGTCAGTCGCAGCTGGCCTTTGGCCCCTTGGTTGTAATTCCTACTGTGCCACTGCCAGGCCCTGCACATTCAGTTACTACCTGTGTGTGTGACAGGCAGCTGCACATTTGTAATCCCAATCACTGCACCTGTTCACTGTTTCGTGCACCTACCTACCTTCCTACCTATGCGAGCGCATGCATTGTTTATACCACCAGTCATTGCACCTGTTCACGGTACCTGTGTGTGTATGTGTGACAGCTGAACATTTGTAATACCAATCCCTGCATACTTGTTCACTGCACCTGTGTGACTGCATGCTGTTTAGCATACCAGTCCGTGCATACCTGTTAACTGCACCTGTGTGACAGCTGCACATTGTATTGTAATACCAGTCACTGCCTACTTTTCACTGCACCTGTGTGACTGCACATTGTATTAGTCAAGTCAGTGCATACCTTTCACTTCATCCCCCCCGATATGGACAAAACAACAGGCAGAGGAAGACCCAGAGGCAGGCCACCCAGCAGGTCTGTTCGAGGTCATGCTGACGTGATTTCATGTGGCCCTAGACAAAAGTACAGTGCTCAGAAGAAGGCACGTCCCATCAACTCCCAAGATTGTCAGGACGTGGTTGACTATTTATCACAGAACACCTCATCTTCCACAGCCACCAGCGCTACTCCAAGTACCACATCCGCTACATTTGACACTTCACAGGAGTTATTTGGTGGGGAAATCACTGATTCACAGCCATTATTGTTATAACAAGATAAAGGCGCTAAACAAGTTACACCACCTCATATGTCTGAGTTAGGCGACACTATGGGCGTAAGGTGTGAGCAGGAGGGTGATGAAGTACTTGCTGTTGGTGCAGTTTTGGAGGTGTTTGATACAAGCAAAGCTAAGAGGGGGTGATTATGATGATTATGATGATATGGATGCCACATGGGTTCCCAATAGAGGAGATGAACAGGGGGACAGTTCAGAGGTGGAGTCAGAGGGGAGTAGGAGGAGACGAGTTCCTGAAAGAAGCAGGGGGAGCTCGTTGTCAGAAACAGCTGGTGGCAGTGTCCAGCGCCATGTATTGCTACCTATGGACAGCCATCCAACATGCCCTTCAACGTCAGCTGCTGATGCCACCATAGTGCCCACACCCCAGGGTGGCTCAGCGGTGTGGAAATTTTTTTAGTGTGTATGCCAAAGATCAGAGCAATGCCATCTGTACTCTCTGCCACCAAAAATTGAGCCAGGGAAAGGCCAAGACCCATGTAGGGACAACTACCTTACGAAGGCACATGGAGAAAAAGCACAAACTGCAATGGGAAGACCACCTGAGCAAAAGCAGCACACAAAAGCAAAGCCACCCTCTTTCTCCTTTTCCTCCTTCAGGTGCATCATCTTCAGCCGCTTTCTCCATTGCACCTTCACAATCACAGCCAACGTCCACCACTCCGCCTCTCACCTTGAGCGGCTCCTGCTCCTCTGCCCACAGCAGCAGCCAGGTGTCTGTGGGGGAAATCTTTGAGTGGAAGAAGCCAATGTCTGCCAGTCACCCCCTTGCCCGGCGTCTGACAGCTGGCTTGGTGGAACTGTCATCCTGCCAGCTGTTACCATACCAGCTGGTGGACTCTGAGGCTTTCCGAAAATTTGTGGCCATTGGGACACCGCAGCGGAAGATAGCAGGCTGCAATTATTTCTCAAAAAAGGCGTGTAACGATCAGTGTCAGCACACAGAGAGAATCTGATTGTTGATGATCTGCAGAATCATCAACAATACAGATGTATACTCGATTATGGATGATCTGCAGAATCACCAATAATACAAGTATGACTAACCTCTGGACACCTAATGAGTTAAATGTATTGGATGAACTGGAGGCTATCTCCCGAGGAGCGGGAGATGTAAGAGACTCGGCCAAGAGCCACCTGAGGGGCAGGTGACCCTGGGCAGTGCAGAAACTATCTCTTGATAGTGAGGACCTGGTAACCAGGGATAACAGTATTAGATGGTGAACTGTACTGCAGCCAGAGGGAGGGACCACTGGCTGCTAACAGGCCGGACTCTCTGAGGAGCAGGATAGGGATGCCCATTCGGATTCCGCGGAAATGCAATTTCCGAAAATTCCGATCGGACATTGCATTTCCGTATCGGAATGCGGAAATCGGTAATGCAAGTGCCGTAGGTGGATTTCCGCCGAAAATCGCGGAAATTTCCGCCGGAAATCGTGGAAATTCCACCCGACTTTAACATCGATTTTCTCAAAAACTATAAGGTCTTGAAAACTTTTTTTTGCATCTTGTTCACAAGATTCAGTTTAATAAACCCTGAAAATATGGTGTTTCTAGGACTTAAGGGGGCTTTGCTATTAACTGCTAAAGTCGGCGGATTTTTACTGTAATGTAAAATGCAGAAATTCTGCATCTGCCTATTTTCTGCATTTTACATTAGAGTAAAAATCAGCCGACTTTAGCGGTTAATAGCAAAGCCCCTGTAAGTCCTAGAAACACCACATTTTCAGAGTTTATTAAACAGAATCTTCTGAACAAGATGCAAAAAAAAGTTTTCAAAAAGACCTAATAGTTCTTGAGAAAATCAATGTTAAAGTCGGGTGGAATTTCCACGATTTTCGGTGGAAATTCCGCATTGGAATGCGGAAATTGGTAGCGGAAAGCGGAATCGGTAATTGGTACATGACGGAATGCGGATTTACCGCGGAATCGGAAATTGTCATTCCGACCATCCCTAGAGCGGGAGTCCTGGTTGCAGCTGACACCTGATGGAATGGTGTCACTGCTAATACTGATAGACTGAGCACTCAGGGAGAGTGACAGCTAGGATAGTCGGGCAGGCCAGGTCGGTAACACACGAGCAGATGAGGTACAGAGACAGAAGACTGATTCGGTAACCGGTACAGGCAGGGTCTGGCAACAGGTAGACAGATATGCAGAGGTACCGAATCAGAAAGCAAGAGAAAGGTCTACAGAGCAAATAGGCATAACATATAAATATAACAGTCCTAGACTGAAGTGTGAGCTCCTTGATCTCAACACCCGGGAACTAGTCTAGAGTAACACAGTAATGACACAGAGTCCCTAAGCTTGGGTGTGAGGTCCGTGGTCTCAACACCCTGGAACTGGTCTAAGGTATAACACAGCAATGACACAGTATTCCTAAGCTTGGGTGTGAGGTCCGTGGTCTCAACACCCTGGAACTGGTCTAAAGTATAACACAGCAATGACACAGTATTCCTAAGCTTGGATGTGAGGTCCGTGGTCTCAACACCTTGGAACTGGTCTAACATATAACACAAATGTATTCTGGCTAAGTGTGAATTCCCAGGTCCTCCTGGTTCTAACACACTGTGGGATCTGACTGGTCTGAGTGTTCACACGTAAGTATTCGCAACGGCAGACAACCAGCAACTGACAGGCAAGAAGTATATATAGAGCAGCGCTAGTCAGCGCCGCCCAGCCCCACTTTGCCAATCACCTACTACGCTGGGATCAGCTGATCGTCCTGATCAGCTGATCCCTCTCCTATTGGCATAAAGGTCCTGCCTCCTAGCGCCCGCGCGCGTAGCTCTCCATCTGTGTGCATTACTAGGCTCAGACACACCAGACGCACGCTGCTGTGCGGAAACCGCCGGCCTGAACGCAGAGACAGCCGCCCCGCTGCCAGACCGCGCGGCGGTGTCTCCGCAATCCATTACCCAAACTGTACCGTGAAGTAGAAAGGCAAGTGGTGTCATCTCTGGCACACAGCGTAGGGTCAAGGGTCCATCTGACCACGAATGCCTGGTCTGCCAAGCACGGTCAGGGCAGGTACATTACTTATACAGCCCATTGGGTCAACCTGGTGACCAATGGCAAGTAGGGAGTACGTGGCTGTGCAGCGGACTTAGTTGTGACACCTCCATTGCTTGCAGGCAGACCTGCCACCTTCTCTCCTTCTCCTCATTCTCCTCCTGCTACATCCTCTTCACTGTCATCGTCGTCCTCCTCCTCCTTGACTGAGTGGCATTGTAATTATACTGGTGCTGCGATCTCCTCTCCAGCTACACAGCCCCAGCTCCCCAAGGCCTATGCTGCATGCCAGGTACGATGGTGTCATGCCATCTTAGACATGTCTTGCCTTAATGCGGAGAGTCACACTGAAGAAGCTCTCCTGGCTGCTCTTAACAAACAGGTGGATCAGTGGCTGACCCCGCACCAGCTGGAGATCGGCAACGTGGTGTGTGACAACGGCAGCAATCTAATTTCGGCTTTGAATTCGGGAAAGTTGACACATGTAACCTGCATGGCACATGTGCTCAATCTCATAATCCAGAGATTTGTGTGTAAGTACCCAGGCTTACAGGACGTCCTGAAGCGTGCCGTGCGTAGAGTGGTGGATCAAGCTGTGGATGAGCATGAACAGGAACAGTTAAAGGGAGGAAGAGTTGTGGGATCAATTCTCATCATAACCAGATGTTTCCTCAACACCTGCGGCAGCACAGAGGGGGGAAGAGGAGGGAGGAGGAGTCAGATGATGAGGAAGGTGTTTTAATTGAGGAAGAGGAGAAGGCAGAAGAACAACAGCAGCAGGCGTCGCAGGAGGCTTGTGCTGCTCAATGCTCCCCTGGTATTGTTCGTGGCTGGGGGGAGGAGGAGAACTTACCTGACATCACTGAGGTAGAGCAAGGGACAGTTGGATAGTACGTCTGCATCCAACTTTGTGTAGATGGCGTCTTTCATGCTGTCCAGCTTGTTGAAGGACCCCCGTATAAAAAAACTCAAGGGGAATGAGCTGTACTGGGTGGCCACACTACTAGACCTTCGGTATAGGCATAAAGTGGTGGATATGTTACCAACTCACCTGAAGGCAGAAAGGATGCTGCACATGCAGAACAAGCTGGCAACTATGCTTTACAGTGTGTTTAAGGGTGATGTCACAGCACAACGGAATAAAGGTACCACTGCCAGTAAACCTTCTCCTATGTCCACGCAGGTAAGGACAGGATGCTCTAGTGATCTCATGGTGATGTCGGACATACGGACGTTCTTTAGTCTTAGCGCTTCCGGATCCACCCTCCCAGGGCCGGGCCGAGGCATAGGCTGGAGAGGCTCCAGCCTCAGGGCGCAGTGTAGGAGGGGGCGCAGAATTCATTCAGCTGTCATTACTAATTGTGTTTGAAGCAGAAAGAAATAAGAAAAGGGGATACATGGCAGTGATTGCAAGCCATATAACTAGATATTAAGGTGTTGGGGAGGTTGTGGGCCCTGTGGCAGCTCTTAGTCTAATAGTAATCAGTGTGTGACGGCTGGGGTGGCAGAGATGGAGGGGCGCACTTTGGTGTCTCAGCCTTGGGTGCTGGAGGACCTTGTCCCGGCTCTGCACCCTCCACCAATGCCTCGACCGCCAGGTGGCTGACTACCTGGCCAAAAGTGTGGATGTAGATATTGTGAGCAGCGATGAACCCCTGGACTACTGGGTGTGCAGGCTTAACCTGTGGCCAGAGCTGTCACAATTTGCCATCCAACTTCTGTCTTACCCTGCCTCAAGCGTCCTGTCAGAAAGGACCTTCAGCGCAGCTGGAGGCATTGTCACTGAGAAGAGTCGCCTAGGTCACAAAAGTGTTCAGTACCTCACCTTTATCAAAATGAATGAGGCATGGATCCCGGAGGGTTACTGCCCATCCGAAGACTAAGTCAGTGCCCACACACAGCATCTCTGCCTGCACGTCGTGCGGCTGGTTGCCTGCCCCAAGACTAAGTTGGTCCCCACACAGCATCTCTGCCTGCAGGCCGCTTGACTGCCACCACCAACAGGGTCCACTAGGACTCCAGGCGGATTCCTGAATTCTTAAGGCTGCTGCTAGCAACGGCCGCTATAATAATTTTTTGGGGTGCGTGTACATGCCTGCCTAATTTTTCTGGCTGCACTGCAGCTGCAACAACAAAACAAGACAAAGACAAGACAAGACAAATAACATTTATATTGCGCTTTTCTCCTTGCGGACTCAAAGCGCCAGAGCAGAGCAGCAGCCACTAGGGCGCGCTCTATTGGCAGTAGCAGTGTAAGGGAGACTTGCCAAAGGTCTCCTACTGAATTAGTGCTGGCTTACTGAACAGGCAGAGCCGAGATTCGAACCCTGGTCTCCTGTGTCAGAGGCAGAGCCCTTAACCATTACACCATCAGCCAACAAAACAAAACAACAGGCATGTACATGTGTCAATTCCCCTTCGTGATCATTACCTTGCGTATCACAATGAAGCAATGACCGCCGGCTACTATGAGTGTGTTGGGGTTAGGGGGCACACTTGACCCAAGAAGATAGATAATAAGGTCGTTGCTTCATTGTGGACAGACCAAATTCGATCAGATTGACACTCAGTCACTTTTGTTCTGTCATTCAGCTACCTCAGCCCGACCATATGGGCTTGAAAACCGCCATGGCCTGCACTCTGGCCATGGTGCGCACCAGTCCAGCACGGCCGTCACCACACAAACAGCTGTTTGCGGTGCGTTACATAGTGAGTTTGGTCTGTCAGTGTGAAGCAGTACACTAATTACACTCCCTGATTGATGTATACAAATACAAGATGTTTTAAAGCACTTTAGGCCTCCAATTTAGCAATAAAATGTTGCTGTGCGTCAAATCCTGATTTTTCCCGGGGAGTTTTGGCATATATCCCACTCCGCCATGCCCCCCTCCAGGTGTTAGACCCCTTGAAACATATTTTCCATCACTTTTGTGGCCAGCAAAAATGTTTCTAGTTTTCAAAGTTCGCCTCCCAATTGAAGTCTATTGTGGTTCGAGGAAGTTCGCATATTCGCAAACTTTTGCGGAAGTTCGCGTTCGCAGTTCGAGAAATCGGAGGTTCGGGCCATCTCTATAAGCCACCAGCAAGCAAGAAAATCCTCATAATAATTTTTACAGTATTTTTCCACCTACTTTTTGGAATTTTTCCAGTTGCAGAGTGCAGTTATTTTAAAAAGAAGATGAAAAATTGACTCCTAGAAGAAAACTTTCATTCTAATACTGAGTCAGTACAAATGTGCGTGTTAGGAAAATTTATTTTTCTCATCTGTTATCATCCCAACAGTGGTGGCCTGGCCTTGTTAGTAGAAATGATGAATAACAAAATAACATGCTTTTTGACAAATTTTAGACCTGCTATGAAGTCCAACCAAACTCTGATGTGTGCATTCTAATGCCAGTGAGTGAAAAGTGGATCGCCTGTTATCCAGGTGGACAGTGGTCTTCTGTACTCCCGGCATAGGGCTTCAGCTGTTGGTAGCTCTGCATTATGAATATTTTAGTAAAAAATGTAAATAATCTTTAATAAAGGAGCATCGGAGGATCGGTAATAGGCGGTCGGCTACAATTATAGCCGAGTGCCTATTACTGAACCCCATAGCTTCTCCTATATCTCTGTGATTAACTTCACTTGATTTCACCCTAAGGTCCCATTCTAATGGATGTGCATTCATCCCTCTCAGTGCTGATTTGTTTTTGCCCTCTGCCAGGTTGTGACTTTGTTGTCCCCAGTGCGTATCACTTGACTTTGTTCTTGTGTAATGGCATCTTTTATTTTAAGAATACAAGCCAAGCAATAGTCCACAACGATTTGACATGATTTGGGCACCCTGGTACAACAATATTGACAGAGCAGTTTTCAATCCTGAATAACTAGTATTCCGATATACACAGGGCTATCCTATAAGCCCTATTCTTTGCAATAATATTGGTTGAGTGGGCCAGGAGACGAGCCTAAGAGCATTCTTTTTTGTCATCTCCTTCTTCTTCTATTTCTTACTACCTGTTCCTTCTATCTCCTTCAGACCTTTCCTTGTCTCCTATAGCACTGGATCACCAACAATACTTTATTCAATGCAAATAACACAGACGTAGATATTAACCCTTTGTCATGTACAACCACTAAATACGTGCTGTTATTTCTGGCATACTGTACTGTACTATATATTGTGTACTGCAATGGATATACATACAGTATATTTGTTCCTGCTATGTACCAATTTGTACCGTCTTCTCCATTTTGGAGACCAGAGCTGTACTGTACTGAATTCTCTTTTTGTCTCTTGTAAGACAATAACACTGATTTATTAAAAAAAAAAAAAAAAGAATACAAGCCATCTTGTGGTGCCCACTACTGATCCGATCTTTGTAATGATCCATTTCTATGTAATATAAGGGACTGCTGGCTTAAAGTATCCATTTAGTATATTTACTCAGTTTACCCTTCTACTACATAGATTTAATAAGCTTAAACAAAGAATATTGGATCAATAGTGGTCACCCTTTACACATTCTGTATACGTCTGTCAATAAAGCCAGGAATGTGCTTTCTCTTTTCCTCCTGCAAAACCTTTCTTTTCAACTGTTTTTGCATTGCCAATAGTTATTTTTAAAATCCCAGTGACCTTAGACATACGTCTAGCAGTGTTTTGCCATCCTACTGGTCACACTGCAAACAGTGCAAGAGGGGAGAGTTGATAATAGCAGTGTTTTCTTGTTCCTATTAAATAATGTTTGATGCAGGTGATCTAATAAACAGCTCATAAAGCATATATTTATTTATTTATATATACATATATATATATATATATATATATATATATACATATATATGTACAGTATATATATATATACATATATATATATATATATATATATATATATATATATATATATATATATATATATATATATATATATATATATATATATATATATATATACACTTCGAAGCTAGGAGCAAAGGATTTGACTCCTTTAGCACAAAGCACAGAAGACTTCTGTAGGTGTGCATTTTTTTACACCTTTTCCCTTGTTTCTAGGTGTATGAAAAACATGAGTAAGTAATTAACAATGTTAACACTTACGTATAATGAGAAACAGTATAACATTCTGTATAGCTGTTAATGCTAGAATTTTTTTAAGTTATTTTATTATCCCCATGTGTCTAAAATTCAGAGCAATTTGTGATAACTATAAAGTCTAAATTTTTAAAGTAACTTCACAGGATAAATAAGTACAACTATGAAGATATTAAGTCAAGAAAGGTATAAAAGATCTCTGTAAGCAAGTTCTATTGGACTGAAAGGTAATGCATGCTTTGCTAGATTTTTAAACATCATTAAGTCTTTTCTTAACCAGAACAACTTGCAGGTAATTCTGTTTGGCCCCTAGACATCACCAGCTCAAGGCCGGTGGGTCCTGTTCAGAATGTAAACAGAGCCATATTGTTACACTCTGACTCCTATCAGCCATCTGTTTTTTCCTCCCTCAGCTAGCGATTGTGATTGTTCCATATTTGGTGAAATAAAATTAAGGAGGTACTATTATTTAATATATATAAATAATTAGTAAGTACTGTAGTAATCCAAAACATTGTTCAGAATTCATTGCATTTATCAGCAGGTTCACTGTGAATGATAAGACGAGTTATGGCTCTTTTGGCTTCTAGTTGATTTTCCAACTCAATCTCTGCCAACCAAGTCCAAAATTAAAGAAGCTCACAAGTCCTAATTCATTCAGTACTTCCACATGACAGCATTTGTGACTGTAGCTACACACCCACCTGTTATGTTATGGTCTGGCCTAGACACAACCGGAGTATAACCTTATCTATCTAAGTTAACTAACTACAAATATATACAAATTGTAATGCT
Organism: Hyperolius riggenbachi; assembly: GCF_040937935.1. NCBI lineage: Eukaryota > Metazoa > Chordata > Amphibia > Anura > Hyperoliidae > Hyperolius > Hyperolius riggenbachi. The sequence continues at coordinate 314,966,740 of NC_090647.1, read as the reverse complement.
TGTGTGCATAAGCAATACTGTCTGTTTACAAATCACAAGTGTAATGCTTGGGGGTTATACTTTGACCACCCAGAGCAACAAGGCTGGTAGCGGAATAATGGAAAAGGCTACACAGGCTGACCAGACCAACTGCAGCTCTGGGCTTCCGATATCGCCACAAATAAGATGCAATGGGAGCACAGTGCGATGTTGCGCTGCCTTAGTGATAGCAAGCATTCAGACAGGTACAAGACAGGACTATAGATTGGACCGTAACTAGTAGCAACCGCAGCTCATAGTCACGTCCACAGAAGCAGAGCAAGCTGGCTAACAAAAGTCACCAGGAAGCATCCACACAGGCAAGACTACAGGAAAGAACGTAACTAATAGCAACACAACTATGCTAGCTAAGCTCGGGTGATCACGATAAGCACAACCTACCGAAACGTACTAAACAGACTAGCTAACACTGAAACTGAAAAATCTCAGTGACACTATTTACTCACAGTAGTCCATATTTACTAAACATCATATGGAAATTTTACGCAGTGTTTACGTAAATAACATATGGTATGTTATGCAGGTAGCACAACTCACTTTATTTACACTTCTATAAATAGTGTAACATGCATTACACATGCAATGTGAGTGTTGGTGCAAGATTAATCCAGATGCCAACACCAAGACCCTAATTATGTAGTATGCCTTTACAACAAACCAAAGATCAAAGTAAATAGAAAGGTTGCTGTCCTTGAAACCACTGTGAATGGCATATGGGGAAAGCCTGTCTCCACTCAAAAGAGAGAACTCCTCTCGTGGTTGCACTCCAGAACAGGAACGATTAAAATAACCCCCCCCACCCCCAACAGGGGTTACAATGGAAACTGGGAGGAGGGGCCCAAAGAATATAAGATAATAAAAACCAGGTTAAAAATAAAGATAAGGGCTGGCTTGCGATCAGGCTTGACAAACTTGAAATGCTCTGAACCGGAAACCCAGCCAGATATTGGCTCTGTATTGACCTCAGGAAGAGAGTCTAATACTCGCAAAATGCATTGTCTTTTACCGTGTTCAATAAATTATTCCGAAAATCTGCAAACTGGTTAAATTTGTCAAGCCTCAAGGTAAGCCAACACTTACAGTACCTGTTTTTAAAGGGAACCAGAGGCCCCAGAAAAAAAGATTCTATACATACCTGGGGTTTCCTCCAGCCCCATACGCACGGATCGCTCCCACGCCGCCGTCCTCCGCTTCCTGTATCCGGCGATACCGGGTCCCGTAGTTTCGGCCAGTCGGCGGCAGCACGCGTCCAATTGTCCGCATCACAGGGGCTCCCGGCATACCCTTACGTGTGCGGCTACCTACTGCGCAGCCGCACGCTTAAGGGTATGGAGGGAGCCCCTGCTCATGCGGACAATTGGCCGCGTCTGCCGGAAGTGATGGGACCCGGTACTGGCGGATCCAGGAAGCGGAGGACGGCGGCATGGGAGCGATCCGTGCGTATGGGGCTGGAGGAAGCCCCAGGTATGTATAGAATCTTTTTTCTGGGACCTCTGGTTTACATGACATAAGTAGTACTATGTGCGCAACAATACTACCCTTCTTGTGTAAACACCAGTAAAAATGTCATGCGCTACCTGTACATGGAAATCTTTCAGCTGTTTAGTGAATACATCCCAGTCTTAGTTAACATGGCAACAGCTTAAACTGAGATTTGGCTGCTTGGGGATCATGGGCATGGGTTGTTGCAAATTAGGGATCCTCATTTCGATTTTGCGCAATTGAAATTTCCTCATTTCCGATCGGAAATCTGTATTTTTGATCCGATTTTGATCAGAACTCAGAAAGCACAACTTGGTAATTTTAGACCAAGCACAGAACTCAATAGCATTGGACCAATCAGAGAATGCAGAAACAACTCGGAAGTATTTGACCAATCAGAGAATGCAAAAAATGACCAAAAAGGGTACTCCTCAGAACTCAGTAATAACGTGGAAATCAGATTTTGTCGGAAATACCGCATTATGACAACTCAGTAATTTTAGACCAGCCACAGAACTCGGTAGCATTGGATCAATCAAAGAATGCAGAAATAACTCAAAAGTATTTGGCCAGTCAGAAAATTCAAAAAATAACCCCCCCCCCCCCCCCCCCAAAAAAAAAAAAAGGCTACTAGGAAATTGGAAATCAGAATTTGAAAATCAATTGGAAATCTGCAGAATCAGTAATTGGCATTAGCAGAAATCAGATTTTTCACAGAATTGGGAATCTGCATTTCTGACCATCCCTAATGCAAATCTACAGACAGACTTTACTAACTTCATGAAAGTGCAACACTTTGCAAAGTGGAACACTATTCCACAAAGTAAGCCTTAACCACTCCCGGACCAACGTGTTTGAAATCTACATCCTGCTTGTGGCTGCCCTTCTCTGACAGGAAGTAGATTTCAAACATCGCCGATGGACAGTGTCAGGAGCCAATGAAAGCGGCTCCTGACCTGCTCAAGCAGCTCTGCCATCATAGGGACACCAGAGAGGGGAACCTGCAGCAATGGGAGAGCAGTATGACCGGCGGAAGAGATGGATCTGTGCGGCGAATCGTTATGTGCCATTTTGCGATACCAGCAGTCTCTGGTGCTTAAAGAAAACCTGAACTGAAAATTAAAAGTCAAAATAGGCATACACAAGTCATACTTACCTTCCATGTAGTCTACTCCTCAGTGTCTTTCTCCTGTCCCACGTCCTGTTTGTTCACTGTGATCAAGGGAATTTTCCGTCCTCCATTTTGAAAATGGCCATTACACATAACAGCTTTCTGGTCAGCACACAGTTAAACTGTAACATCACCCACTTGAGCCATAGGGAAACATGGACATTAACTGACATAACTGACAGCAACTGATATTTTACTGACAGCAACTGATATATTTCAGATCTGACAAAATATTGTCAGAACTGGAAGCGATTATCGTCAGAAGAAAATGGTGAGCTTCTGAGAGGAACTGAGGGCAAGGTAACTATGCAATGTTCATTTGAAGTTACCTCATGTGATTATTTTAAATATTTTTACTCAGTACAGGTTCTCTTTAAGGAGCCAGAGACCGCTGGTACAGAAGTAGTTAAAGATTTTGGAGGTACCCAGTGAAATTGAAAATAATCTAAAAAGGAGGAGTAAACCTCTTACCCCCTTAGGGTATGCAAACTGCTACATCGCTTAATCCCTAACACTCACTTCACAAAGGTTAAATTCTGGCATTTCCCTGACATGCCCATTGGCAGGAAAATGATAGGGGAACACTGGGTGAAAATAAGGTAAACACATTTCTATGACAGCAAGCACTTCAATGTTCATGCTTAATGTTTGGTTGGCATTAAGTCATGCCTGACAGTTGAATACTTTCCCCTTACATAATTTGCATAATCCAGCATCATCTTGGAATTATGTGCATCTCATTCACCATCCCTATGCTCACCTAGCAGTCAACTCTCATCTTCTTTCTCTCCTTAACTGATAAGGTGACAACAGCAGTGGTACTGGAATCTTACCTACTTCAACATCTGGTCACCTCTGCTCTGTCCTCCTCCCCTGCCATTTCTGCTCTACCTCCGTCACGGTCTTCTGCATGTTGCGTGATGGCAAGTAGAATGCAAGAAGACTTGGCACAAGGAGATAGAGGAGAGTGGATGGTTTCAGGGAGAAGCATGGAGAAGGTAGTAACCACCACTGCTGACAGGAGGGTAGCCCTGATGGAGGGAGGGGAGTAAAAAGTAAGGGTTCCCATTAAGAATCACATCATGGAGATGGGTGGTGTTGTGGACAAGGGAGGAGATGGCTGGAAACTTTACAAAGGGGGAATGGTGGTAGCATTTTTTCTAGGGTGAGGGGAATGGTAGTAGCATTTGTTGGGTGGGGGCAGAACTTTGGGGAGGAATGGAGGCTGCTCTTTATTTATTTATTTGTAAATGAAAGAGGGACCGTAGCCACAATTGTTATAGAGAAGTGGGACCACTTTTGCAGCAACTATTAGCTTTAGCTAGATTTCAATATATTGTAACTGAGTTGCCACTGACAATCTTTAGCACTAGTCACAGCAACTAGTTACTAGGATTAGTAACCTGTTGCTAAAGACCCAATGTGACATATCCCTGAGCTGTGCAGTACAGCATTCCAGGTTACATGTTCAATGATCCTATACAAGACTAGAGGGCCACCCAATACTTGCTGTATATGAATGTGGTCCTCTGATCTGTCAAATGTTGAGGATAACTGTTTTATTTTAAAAATTCTCCATATTCTGTTTACAAGCAACCAATATTCCAGCTTTGCATAGTTTTAATGGGATACTGATTTTCTATTCTCCACTGTAGGGAGAAAAATGCATTTCAAACAATCAGTATTTATTTGGTTTTCAACTAACTCAATAAATAAGTCCACTGATGTATACAGGTGGTAATGGTTTATTGGTATTTTAGTCAGCCTTGCCTAATTCCATTTTATCTCTGACTGCCGATGACATCATTTATTTACAGTAGTGTAACAGTCAATCAGTCACTTAGTTGATCTGTGTCATGTTTAGTCAATTCACAATGAATAAGAGCACATCTGCCAAACTGTGTGCTCATTAGCAGAGTCTAAGAATGATCATGTGTTCAGTAAACACAAAAAGCATGTAATAAGTAAATCTCTTCCCATTAAATGGTAAAAACACAAGTTCTGTTTATAGTAGATATAATTCAACATATTTACTGATTTTCCTTTGAAGAAGACTCCTTTGTTTACGTTTCACGATTATCACTAAACTATGTGTCAGCTTTTGTTTAAAATAAAAAACTTAACAATAACACATCTTTTTAATGAGATGCTGAAATAGACTTAGTTTGGTTTTTTTTGGCTATTGAAAAAAAAACTACATTTTATGCTTTGCATGCATTTTTAAGTCTTTGAAGTGTAGAAAATGTATTTTCTAATATGACCGCTAAAAGTCCTATGCTTATTAAAGATCACTTCCCAGCAGCTGTGTTTCTGACAGCTAAAAACGGCATTTTATGTATTGTATTTATTTTTAAACCCTTCATGTATAGGAAACCCTTCATGTATAGGAAATGTTTTCTTATATGACCTCTAAGAGCTCTGTACAGATAATTAAGGCCCAACTCTAGGCAGCAGTTACTAAATTATTATTAGAATTTATGTAGTGCTGACATCTTCCACAGTGCTTTACTGTGCCTAGTCTTGCCACTAACTGTCCCTTAGAGAGGCTAACTAGCTTATCCGTACTACAACCATCATATGTCCATTGTAGTCTGGATGGAGTCAAATTTGGGGATAGTCACTTATCTGTATGTTTTTGGGATGTGGCAGGAAACCAGGGTGCCTGAATGAAACCCACGCAGAAAGGGGGACAACTACAAACTCTGTGGTGATAATGCCCTGCCTGTAAATGCTTGTATAGTCTTGTAGGGTTGGAGATTGGTTTTATTCTTATTGGAGCTGTTACTGGGGAAGGGGAAAGGGAACAGTAGGTAATCCTACACCAGGCCTGAAACTGTTTGGGGATGGGCAGCTCATACATTATGTCATCTGCTACTGCAGTGAATATAAGTGCTGCTGAGAGAAAGTATGGATCCTTGCTGCCTACCTCGCAACAAATGCTATGGGTGATTTCAAATACCTCCACTAGAAAGACCAATGTTACCAGGCCATCAATAATATAGATATGTTTTAGCAGGAACCTCCAGATGACAAAAGGCTATCCATCAACACTTCAAAAAAATAAACAGGATATCAACCAACCAGTAGGTGCACAAATTTGAATGATATGCTTACAAGCAGTGAGTTTAGTTGGGATAGACGTGCTAAAAAAGAAAGAGCCCGCAAAGGAATGTACCAATGTGGTGGATGTGATATGAGTAGACATATGAATAAAGGAAATGTTCTCTTAAATCATGATCGCTCTAAGTATTTCCATCTAAATTATTCCAGTAATTATTCCACTGAAAAAGTGATATACCAAATCAGGTGTCCTTGTGACCTGATTGATATTGGGATTTTGGAAAACCTATAGACCTCTATGTGTTAGAATAGGTGAGCATCTGTCCAATATCAGAAGTACAACCATTGATAAAAAGAAATTGAATCCTCCTGCATTACATTTCAAAACGTCCATAACTCTGACCCCAAAGATCTGAAGGTGATGGGTTTCTTTAAACTAAACATTAGCCCAAGGAGAGGGGACTATGATAAGCAATTGCTTAGAAAATAATCATTCTGTATTTATGAATGTGGAAGTCAAAGGCTTAAAGGATACCCAAAGTGACATGTGACATGATGAGCTAGACATGTGTATGTACAGTGCCTAGCACACAAATAACTCAGTCCAGGCAGGAAGTAACTACTGTGTGACCCTCACTGATAAGAAATTTCCCTTTTTATCTCTTTCTTGCTCCCAGGAGCCATTTTCTGCTAGGAAAGTGTTTTATAGTTGGAATTTATTATCAGTGAGGGTCACACTGTAGTCACTTCCTGTTTGAGTCAGGACTGAGCCAGCCACTTACAAACCTGATATTTAACTCTTTCAGGCAGGGAAAGAAAAAAGGAACACAGCATAGTTATTTGTGTGCTAGGAACTGTACATACACATGTCTATCTCATCATGTCACATGTCACTTCGGGTATCCTTTAAACCGAGATATGAATATTAAAGCTTTTCTATAATCCTGCATTGCGTGCACTGACCCAGCTGGGCTTAAAAGCTTGGACGTTCCGGTGTCATGTTTTTAATATGCTACTATGAATACATTTGAATGCAATGCTTCCCCACTTTCTGTATAAAAAGGGAAGGCTCAGTTACCAAGGCTACACGTCTGAGGAAATCCAATAGGATGAAACAAGTCACGTGATCCGGTGACGCTGATAGAGTGGGCGGTGTAATGTCCTACCCGTGCCTCCGTGCACTTCCTCTTGCTCCTGCTATGTCCAGGTGTGCTGCTGCGTACAATTCAAAGCGGCGGTCCCAGCTCTCAATGCTGGCTAAGCACAAACGGGGATCCAGATCACTCTGGAAGTCATCCTTCATTGTTTCTTGGTTGATCACGTGAGTCCGCTGAAAGGCTTGATGCTGGTTGCGGTGGCTATCAAGGTGGCTGAGAGGTTTGACACTTTATTAAGTGACTGTAATATGCACGTATATATATTGATATATAAGCGTGCTATCAATAGCACACGTGTTGTAGGATGAAGATATATCCCCTCTATTGGGATGTCACTTTTGCTGTGGACTATTAAATGGGCCCGAAGATAATTCACTTCTCAGCGTCAGTCTTTATAAGGAGTGCACTCAAGGACTTTCAACATTATCGATGCATGCTATAGGTGCCTCATTTAATTAGCCTAGTGGTTTTATGGGTGGGAATTTTTAAGTGTACGCAGATATTAAATAATAAATTGTTTGGAATATAATAGCAATTGCTTTGAGCTATCCATCAACCCCTGAAAGGCAATGCACACCGAAACACTCAGGTTCAACCAAACAAGAGGCATTTCCCTTTGTATTATAAATGCTGCAGAATATAAAGCAATGATTAGCATGATGTTTTAGGCTCCTGTCCTTCATTAAGTGCTCCATTCCGGAGAGACAGCACAGACTTTTACACATGAACAGCAAAAATCCACACCCTAATTTAGGTTGGGCTAATCTTACAAGTATACACACATGCACAAGAATGGGTGAATCACAAAAAGCATCTCAAACTACATTCTTCATGTAGGCCAGCTTGCTTCAGTGAACCCGGCTTGTTGACCAAAAAAAAATTCTTCCTAGGGAAGGCATGGGTGGATCCATCCATTTTGATACATTTACCTTCTCAAATAATCATCTGTGAAATTGGCTGACATTTTGCCCATTCTCGAAAAAGTGGCAGGCCGTTGGAGAATCCCTGCATCCCTTGTCAACCATATCCTGGGAGGGTGCAGGCAGGCCTCAAAGGAAGGGTATGTTTGGCATGTTATGCTTATGCTCATTGGGCAGGATCCTCCGGCACACATAGGCAAGAATGCATAGACACTTGAACATATTAATAAAGCACTCCCACCAAGTTGAATATGAAGAAATGTTTAAGTGGAAAACTATCCCCTGTTTTGGGATCACACTCTGTATTAACCTAATGATACTTTTGGCATAGGAAGGTCGCAAATACTGGATGCCCAAGAAATATCTGAACCCCTGGTATTGCTCTGACCACATCAGCTCTCAACAAAATCCCTGTGCTCTTACCCCTTCTAAATTCAACCCCTGCTAATTCAAATACAATAATACATTCTCAAAATCCCGTAGGAATACATTAAGATAAAAGTAAAAAACATAAAATTGAAAATATCTAAAAGTATTAAAAACATCTATTATGGGAAAACCACCTCAGGGTTTTTGTAGATATACCGTTAAAATGGTGAATCATATACTTACTGCGGCCAGAGTGGCCATTGCCTCCAAGTGGAAAAACAGAGAACACCCTACTGTGCAAGAAGTTATACAGTGAATACGATATACCTGGACTATGGAATATCTTACTCATGTGACCCATGAACAAACTGAACAATTTGCTAAGGTCTGGGGCTTCTGAGAACTTAATTACGAACTACCAATATCAGAAATAGATGTTTAGATCTAAATAGTGTCTAGGATACATGAAGGAAATACTTGTGCGTAATGTGGACTTTCTAGTGCTTTGGGGTGGGGAATGAGAAGGGGGAGACAGACTTGTTAGTGATGTTCCATGTTATAGCAGGCAACAACTATTATTTACTCTGTTTTCTGTTTGAGTTTTTATGTTTTTACATTCTGAAGGGTGTCCCTCTGGGAGTTATAATGAATGTGAGACTAAATTCTATCATGTTCCTTATGAGACTATGCTGTAAAAGTTGCTTTCATCCGTAGCTTTTGCTTAAAGGGAAGGTTCATGCAAAAATAAAAATACCAATCCACTTACCTGGGGCTTCCTCCAGCCCGTGGCAGGCAGGACGTGCCCTCGGCATCGCTCAGCAGGCTCCCAGTCTGATGGGTGATTAGGGGGGTTATTCGGTGCAAACATGGGTCTGGGGGGTGGACAGGGGGGGGTCTGAGGAGTGGATCAGAGGGCGGGGGGGGGCAGATCAGTGTGCTTGGGTGCACATTAGGGTGGCTGCAGCCTGCCCTGGTGGTCTCTCACTGGGACCACCAGGGCAGGAGGCAGCCTGTATAATACGCTTTGTATACATTACAAAGCATATTATACGCTTCCTATGCGGCGATCGTCGGGTTAACAACTCGCCGGGGCTTCCGATTGGCTGGCGGGTTGACGTCGTGGGTGGAGCCTATTGCCAGAGGATGCACGCGCATAACAGCGCGCGATCCCCGGCCAGCAGCCACATAACGACCCGCCGCCGATGGGCGTATTTTGGTTGTTTAGGCCCAGCCTTTGCCGCCACCCATGGCTGTGGGCGGTCGTTATGTGGTTAAAGGGAAGGGTTGCGCTACTAACTGAAAAAATAAAAATACCAGTCCACTTACCTGGGGTTTCCTCCAGCCCGTGGCAGGCAGAATCACATGACTTTTTTTTTTTTTACACACAATTGTCCATTTACAGAGATATTTCTCCCACCCAGCATGGATATGTGTAAAAATACACCCCAAAACACATTATACTACTTCTGAGTACGGCGATATCACATGTGTGAAACTTTTTGCAGCCTAGGTGTGCTAAGGGGCCCAGCGTCCTATTCACAGGTCATTTTGAGGCATTTGGTTTCTAGACTACTCCTCACGGTTTAGGGCCCCTAAAATGCCAAGGCAGTATAGGAACCCCACAAGTGACCCCATTTTAGAAATAAGACACCCCAAGGTATTCTGTTAGGAGTATGGTGAGTTCATAGAAGTTTTTTATTTTTTTGTCACAAGTTAGTGGAAAATGACACTTTGTGAAAAAAACAATAAAAATCAATTTCCGCTAACTTGTGACAAAAAATAACAAAAAATGACAAAAAATAAACTCACCATACTACTAACGGAATACCTTGGGGTGTCTGCTTTCTAAAATGGGGTCACTTGCGGGGTTCCTAAACTGCCCTGGCATTTTCGGGGCCCTAAACCGTGAGGAGTAGTCTAGAAACCAAATGCCTCAAAATGACCTGTGAAATCCTAAAGGTACTCATAGGGCGTTGGGCCCCTTAGCGCAGTTAGGGTGCAAAAAAGTGCCAATCATGTGGTATCACCGCACTCAGGAGAAGTCGTATAATGTGTTTTGGGGTGTATTTTTACACATACCCATGCTGGGTGGGAGAAATATCTCTGTAAATAGACAATTGTGTGTAAAAAAATAAAAAAATTGTCATTTACAGAGATATTTCTCCCACCCAGCACGGGTATATGTAAAAATACACCACAAAACACATTATAATACTTCTACGGCGGTACCACATATGTGGCACATTTTTGCACCCTAACTGCGCTAAGGGGCCCAAAGTCCAATAAGTACCTTTAGGATTTCAGAGATCATTTTGAGACATTTGGTTTCAAGACTACTCCTCACGGTTTAGGGCCCCTAAAATTCCAGGGCAGTATAGAAACCGCACAAGTGACCCCATTTTAGAAAGAAGACACCCCAAGGTATTCAGTTAGGAGTATCATAGAAGATTTTATTTTTTGTCACAAGTTAGCGGAAATCGATTTTTTATTGTTTTTTTTTCACAAAGTGTCAATTTCCGCTAACTTGTGACAAAATAAAATCTTTTATGAACTCACCATACTCCTACCAGAATACCTTGTGGTGTTGTCTTTCTAAAATGGGGTCACTTGTGGGGTTCCTAAACTGCCCTGGAATTTTAGAGGCCCTAAACCATGAGGCGTAGTCTTGAAACCAAATGTCTCAAAACTAGTGTTGGGCGAACAGTGTTCGCCACTGTTCGGGTTCTGCAGAACATCACCCTGTTCGGGTGATGTTCGAGTTCGGCCGAACACCTGACGGTGCTCGGCCAAACCGTTCGGCCACATGGCCGAACTAAGAGCGCATGGCCGAACGTTCCCCGAACGTTCGGCTAGCGCTGTGATTGGCCGAATGGGTCACGTGGTTCGGGCCCGAACGCGCTCTGATTGGCCGAACGGTCACGTGGTTCGGGTAAATAAATACCCGAACCACGTCATATCTCCTCCATTTGTCTGTGGGTTTAGCTTTGGGTAGGCAGGCAGGGTAGTTCGCTCTCCAGCCACGCTAGCCAGGGTCCCCCCCAGTCATTGTGTGTCGCTGCTGGGAACAGTAGTACACCGCTCGCTCAGCCACACTATATATAGCATTGTTTACTGCCACTGTGTACCTCGCTCAGCCACGCTATATATAGCATTGTGTTTTCTGACACTCTGTGTACACGGCTTAGCCTGACTAATATAGCATTGTGTGTACTGCCACTGTACACCTCGCTCAGCCACGCTATATATAGCATTGTGTTTTCTGACACTCTGTGTACACGGCTTAGCCTGACTAATATAGCATTGTGTGTACTGCCACTGTGCACCTCGCTCAGCCACGCTATATATAGCATTGTGTTTTCTGACACTCTGTGTACACGGCTTAGCCTGGCTATATAGCATTGTGTGTACTGCCACTGTGCACCTCGCTCAGCCACGCTATATATAGCATTGTGTTTTCTGACACTCTGTGTACACGGCTTAGCCTGACTATATAGCATTGTGTGTACTGCCACTGTGTACCTCGCTCAGCCACGCTATATATAGCATTGTGTTTACTGCCACTCTGTGTACACGGCTCAGCCAGACTATATAGCATTGTGTGTACTGCCACTCTGTGTACACCGCTCAGCCAGACTATATAGCATTGTGTGTACTGCCACTCTGTGTACACGGCTCAGCCAGACTATATAGCATTGTGTGTACTGCCACTCTGTGTACACCGCTCAGCCAGACTATATAGCATTGCGTACTCTGCCAGTCAGTGTGTATATTGCTGGGATCAGTAATACTCCACTCACCGCCAACCACTATATGAGCTCACCATGAGTTCCTCAGAGACCTCCGCTGTGAGCAGCACTCCCAACAACAGCAACAGCCAACGCCCCACGCAAGCTATAACATCCACTACAGCAGCCAGTGGTCAGCAGCAGCCCTCTCCGGAGGAGAATGTTGTGTCCATCGGTCCGTCGCCAGAACGATTAATGAGGGCTGCCATTGAGGAGATGATGGGGCCTGATGTGGAGGAGGAGGTCGGGCTCAGGCCAGCATCCCAAGTTAATGTTGAGGACGATGAGGGGTCTGTGTCTGGGGATGTTGGGGTGGCAGAGGTGGTGGGTGGGTCAGACTCAGGAGAAGAGTTGTATGATGAGGATGATGATCGGGACCATCTGTATGTGCCTCAGAGTCCGACCCCGGAAAACATGTTGTATCGTGTGTTTAGGTACTAAAATCTGCGTTCCCACTTCCCAGTACTGCCTGCAGTGCCCGGGTCCACGGATCCATATAATTTTTTGGGCAGCACTATCAAACTGTGGTACTATGAGTGAGTTGCCATGGTCCTTCTGTGCTGCCTGTCACACTCACCGTCTGTCTGCAGATGGATTGTTCAACACAGCTACGCCATCTGACATGTAGTCCTGGACCTTGACCATCTTCTCTAGGCGATTGGTGTTGGAGGACGTGGAACTGCCCGATTGCTGTTCTGTGGGCTGCTGCATGGGTGTCAGAAAATGTTCCCACTCCAAGGACACTGCCAATACCATTCCCTTTTGGGCACTAGCAGCAGCTTGTGTTCTTTGCTGCCCTCCTGGTCCTCCTGGGTTTGCTGAAGTCAGTCTGTCGGCGTACAACTGGCTAGAGAAGGAGGAGGATGTCAATCTCCTCTCTAAAGTCTCCATCCTCAAGGGCCTGCTGGAATTGTTCCATTTTTGACCTGTCTGACACTTTCTTCAATCAGTTTTTTAACATTGTGTTTGTATAAACTGGGTATAAACCCAGTAATTGGTGTTGTCCAGATTCCAGAATAATGAATAATAATGAATAGTGAATAATGCGCGGGCCGCGTTCAATGCAGTCTAGCATGAATTGAGCCATGTGTGCCAGAGAGTCCTGCCAGACTCCTCTATCTTCATGTTCTTGTAAGCGTTGTGATTGTTGTGATGCACCATATTCGTCACCAGCATCACTTTCTTCCTCTTCTGCTGTCCTTTCCCGCTAAATTGTGGAAGTCCAACGTGCACCGCTCTGTCCCTCGGCAGTGGGGGCATCCAATTCCTGCTCCAACTCCAGCTGTTCCTCGTCCTGTTCTTTGTCATAGCTGGGACCAGCGTTTCCTGAGGCAGGTTGCCTGATGTTGGTATCATCACGCTGATCGTTTTCATCTTCAGAATCCCCCACTTGCATCATGCCAGCGGTTTCCATCTTCAACATTGATTTCTTCAGTAAACACAGCAGTGGTATTGTAATGCTGACTGTAGAGTTGTCACTGCTCAGTCACGCAACGTGGATTGCTCAAAATTTTGGAGGACTTGGCAGAGATCCAACATGGTGGCCCAATCAGATCCACAGAAGCTTGGTAGCTACTAGCTGCTGGAATGCGCCTCGGCACTGCGCAAAAGCGTGCTAGCATGTGCAGCGTAGAATTCCAGCGCGTAGGCAGGGACATCACCCAGCGAGCGATGGTGCGCTAGATTGAAGCGCTCCTGCATCTCTTGGTGAGTCCTTCAGAAGCGATACTGGACTTTTAACAATGTTTTTTTTTTTTCCTTCAACAGAAGATCTGCCACGTTGGAGTGAGGAGGACGCCGCCGACCCCGACACCAAGCTGAACCCCGGCGAACTCCAAGCAGAGGATCTTCAGGAACCCTCAAGGCTTTGAGCAAGCTGAGGAGGATCAGCAGTCCCGACGAGACCTCTCCTCATATGCGACTGAGTGCAGTGGAGCTCCCCAGAACAACCTCTCAGTTGTCACTTTGTCACTGGTCACTTTGTCACTTTGTCACTTTGTCATTTTGTCACTTTGTCAGTTGTCACTTTGTCACTGGTCACTTTGTCACTTGTCACTTTGTCATTTTGTCACTTGTCACTTTGTCACTTGTCACTTCTCACTTTGTCACTTGTCACTTTGTCATTTTGTCACTTGTCACTTTGTCACTTGTCACTTCTCACTTTGTCACTTGTCACTTTGTAATTTTGTCACTTGTCACTTTGTCACTTGTCACTTCTCACTTTGTCACTTGTCACTTTGTCATTTTGTCACTTGTCACTTTGTCACTTGTCACTTCTCACTTTGTCACTTGTCACTTTGTCATTTTGTCACTTGTCACTTTGTCACTTGTCACTTCTCACTTTGTCACTTGTCACTTTGTCATTTTGTCACTTGTCACTTGTCACTTTGTCATTTTGTCATTGTGTCACTTTGTCACTTTGTCACTGGTCACTTTGTCACTTGGTCACTTGTCCAGATGATCTCGGTACACCTCCTGAGATTCAAATTCCTGCACACATTGCTCTGGGATTTGGGTGTGATGAATGATGCATCTAACTGGCCACCGGAGGCAATTAAGGCCTTCAAAACATTGAAAGCAGCTTTCTGTTCCGCCCCCATTTTGCGTCATGTTGAGTTGTTGACGTCATGTTCATCCTCGGCCTCGCCTTGCATTTCAGTGCGAGGTGCATTTTCCACAGAAAAAGGTTGTGAATCCGGGCACAACATTTGTGGCTGTTCCATTGACCTTTCACAGGTAGAAGATTGTGGGGGTGGGAATAGCTCCTCCGAATAGCCCATTGTGTCCTGAAAACTACTCATTGCATTGCTTTGCGCACACATTTTTTTGTCCTCATGCAAGGCCTGAGTTGCACCTGAAAGCGTGGCCTTCTCCTCCTGCGCCTCCTCCTGTTCCATCACGTCTGCTGCTGCTGGGTTAGCGTTGATGCCCGGTCCCTGTTTATTGAACCTCTTATCTTTATTACATTTATGACTGCATGGCGGTAAAAAGCATGCTATCCGCACGCTTCTTGTCCTCATGCAAGGCCTGGGTTGTTGTGTCTCAAAAAGCATGGCCTTCTCCTCCTGCGCCTGCTCCTGTTCCATCACGTGTGCTGCTGCTGCTGGGTTACCGTTACCGGTCCCTTTTCCTGGAACCTCTTCTCTGTATTACATTTATGACTGCATGGCGACAAAAAGCATGTTACCTGTGCAAAGAAACATGACATTTTCCACATTTAAAAGACAGTTTTTCCTTTGAAACTTTACAATCAATTTTCTCAAAAACTATAAGCTCTTTTCAAATATTTTTTTTCCCTCTTGTACCCACTCCCAAGGTGCACATACCC
Organism: Hyperolius riggenbachi; assembly: GCF_040937935.1. Lineage (NCBI taxonomy): Eukaryota > Metazoa > Chordata > Amphibia > Anura > Hyperoliidae > Hyperolius > Hyperolius riggenbachi. Next base: position 314,951,429 of record NC_090647.1, on the reverse strand, counting down.
TGCTAATTTGGGGTATGTAGCATGTAAGGAAGCTTTACAAAGCACGAAAGTTCGGGTCCCCATTGACTTCCATTATGTTCGAAGTTCGGGTCGAACACCCGAACATCGCGGCCATGTTCGGCCTGTTCGGCCCGAACCCGAACATCTAGATGTTCGCCCAACACTACTCAAAACGACCTGTGAAATCCTAAAGGTACTCATTGGACTTTGGGCCCCTTAGTGCAGTTAGGGTGCAAAAAAGTGCCACACATGTGGTATCGCCGTACTCAGGAGAAGTAGTATAATGTGTTTTGGGGAGTATTTTTACACATACAAATGCTGGGTGGGAGAAATCTCTAAGTAAATTAACAATTGTGTGTAAAAAAAATCAAAACATTGTCATTTACAGAGCTATTTCTCCCACCCAGCATGGGTATGTGTAAAAATACACCCCAAAACACATTATACTACTTCTCCTGAGTACGGCAATATCACATGTGTGGCACTTTTTTGCAGCCTAACTGCACTAAGGCCCAAAGTCCAATGAGCACCTTTAGGCTTTACAGGGGTGCTTACAATTTAGCACCCCTCAAAATGCCAGGACAGTAAACACACCCCACAAATGACCCCATTTTGGAAAGTAGACACTTCAAGGTATTCAGAGAGGGGCATGGTGAGTTCGTGGAAGATTTCTTTTTTTTTTTTTTGTCACAAGTTAGCTTTTTATTTTTGTTGCAATTACAGCTGCCAGTCTTTTTAGGGTATATCTCTACCAACTTTGCACATCTAGAGACTGAAATCCTTGCCCATTCTTCTTTGCAAAACAGCTCCAGCTCAGTCAGATTAGATGGACAGCGTTTGTGAACAGCAGTTTTCAGATCTTGCCACAGATTCTCGATTGGATTTAGATCTGGACTTTGACTGGGCCATTCTAACACATAGATAGGTTTTGTTTTAAACCATTCCATTGTTGCCCTGGCTTTATGTTTAGAGTCATTGTCCTGCTGAAAGGTGAACCTCCGCCCCAGTCTCAAGTCTTTTGCAGTCTCCAAGATGTTTTCTTCCAAGTTTGCCCTGTATTTAGCTCCATCCATCTTCCCATTAACTCTGACCAGCTTCCCTGTCCCTGCTGAAAAGATGCACCCCCTGAGCATGATGCTGCCACCACCATATTTGACAGTGGGGATGGTGTGTTCAGAGTGATGTGCAGTGTTAGTTTTCTGCCACACATAGCGTTTTGCATTTTGGCCAAAAAGTTACATTTTGGTCTCATCTGACCAGAGCACCTTCTTCCACATTTTTTTTTTAGGTTAATGGGGAGGGAATATTGGGGTGAAGTGATTTATATTAACCTGTTGTAAATATGTTACATTTATGGATATGAATTTATATAATGTAGGGAATGTGCAATTGTTATGTAAACGGGAGGTACCCCTTTAAGTGGGCTGCAGGAGTATGTAGAATAAAGGAGGGAGAAGATCGGAACAGAGAAGGAAATGTAAATGTCAGATTAGGCTGGTATCCCCTCCGATGATGATACCGAGGATACGTGATACCTTATGGCTAGGCACTGGGGGTATGGCGGAGAGTAATATGTAGGAAGCGTACATACGTCCGGGTATGTGGAACGCATTAGGTGATACGCAGAGGAAAGGGGGAAATGACGCGTATGGGGAGAGGAGTGGACGGTATATAGACTCTCACGAACGGACCAATCCCCAGCTCCTGATGAGTCTTCTATGACGAAACATGTCGGGCGGGGCTTAGGTCCGGAAGTGAGAGACACAACATAGAGTGGGACGCCGAGCCGGTACCCGAAGCGGTGACTGCAGCGCACGTGGTACTCCGGGAATAGCCAAGAGGTGATCAATACGGCAGCCGGAGCCCAGCTTAAACGGGGGAGAGCCCGTGATAAAACTCTGCGCCCTACTAACAAGTCAGCATATTGTAAGTGCAATTGTTTTTTACAGTATAATAAATTTTTACAGTTTTACACTATGTGGAGTTTTTTATCCATTTGAGGGTGTACTATACATATGGAGGTGAATATATAGAAGAACTATCTAGGACAAGCAGACATCACCAGAGGAGGTGGGGGACTGCCCTAAGTGTCCCAAGGCGCAACTAGACCTGATTGACCTGATTGAGGTCATTTTATCTGGTGAGTCTGTTTCCACATGGTGTGGTGGTGGAATTAACTGTGAAGAAGTGATATAACGCGGAGGAATTCTGAGCACTCACCACAGGAGCTATTGTCTGGATTGGGACTTATTAGGGCACTGAATGTATTGTTTAAATTTGTGTTAGCGCTACCTTCCATGAGGAAACCTTCTTCCACATGTTTGCTGTGTCCCCCACATGGCTTGAGGCAAACTGCAAATGGGATTTCTTATTCTTTTCTGTTAACAATGGCTTTCTTATTGCCACTCTTCCATAAAGGCCAACTTTGTACAGTGCATGACTAATAATTGTCCTATGGACAGATTCCCCCACCTGAGCTGTAGACTTCTGCAGTTCCTCCAGAGTCACCATGGGCCTCTTGACTGCATTTCTGATCATCGCTTTCCTTGTTCGGCCTGTGAGTTTAGGTGGACGGCCTTGTCTTGGTAGGTTTACAGTTGTGCCATACTCCTTCCATTTCTAAATGATCGCTTGAACAGTGCTCCGTGGGATGTTCAAGGCTTTGGAAATCTTTTTGTAGCCTAAGCCTGCTTTAAATTTCTCAATAACTTTATCCCTGACCTGTCTTGTGTGTTCTTTGGACTTCATGGTGTTGTTGCTCCCAATATTCTCTTAGACAACCTCTGAGGCCCTCACAGAGCTGCTGTATTTGTACAGACATTAGATTACACATAGGTGCACTCTATTTAGTCATCAGGCAATGTCTATAGGCAACTGACTTCACTCAGATCAAAGGGGGCCGATTAATTTCACACACCCCATGTATGATTTTCATTCCACTTCTTACGTGTACACCACATTGTATTGGTCTTTCATGTGGAATTCCAATCAAATTGATTTATGTTTGTGGCAGTAATGTGACAAAATGTGGAAAGAGGGCCGAATACTTTTGCAAGCCACTGTATATATATATATATATATATATATACAGAGGGGCTGCAGCACACAACAGGAAAAGAGTGACGGGGCGCTTGGTTACGCTTTAACGCGCTTAAGATCACCAACTGTGCAAAAGTTTCCCCAATATGTCCCCAATATATATATTATTATTATTATTTAGTATTTTATATAGCGCTGACATATTACGCAGCGCTTACAGTGTATATATATATTGTCTTGTCGCTAACTGTCCCTCAAAGGAGCTCACAATCTAATCCCTACCATTGCCATATGTCTATATTATGTAGTGTAAGTACTGTAGTCTAGGGCCAATTTTTTAGGGGCAGCCAATTAACTTATCCATATGTTTTTGGAATGTGGGAGAAAACCGGAGTGCCTGGAGGAGAGAACATACAAACTCTTTGCAGATAGTGCCCTGGCTGGGATTCGAACCAGGGACCCAGCGCTGCAAGGCGAGAGAGCTAACCACTACGCCACCGTGCTGCCCACTATATATATATATATATATGCACTTGCTAATGCGCAACTAGACTAGCTATGTTACAACCAAAGCACCTCTAAGTGCATGAATACCAAATATAGGTTATATATAAAAATTATATAAAAAATATAATAAACATAATTTAAAACCCCTAAATCTCATATCGTAATGGGAAAGGTAAACTACGGTGTCCACCCACCTAGTGGTGCCCACCCACCTATATTTCCTTACAACACATACAGTAGATATAAGCCTTGCCACTATTCTGAAAGGGCTCCATCTAGCGGTGAATTAAAATAATGCAACTAATATTAGTATAGAATATGGTAGATCCCTGCAGATATTTCTCATCTAATAAATATGCCCTACTTGTTAAGAGAGTTAATACTAGTCTGGAAAAGATGGAAAAGACTTAGTAAATATTGCACTATCCACATAACTAACCCCATAAAACTGGTAATCGTTACTCATATACATTTCAAGAATTATCAATAAAGCAATTCAAATTAAAATCAGTGAAGATTCATTTAATTTCTAATTTATATAGTTCTGTAACGATCGGTGTCAGCACACAGAGAGAATCTGATTATTGGTGATCTGCAGTATCACCAAGAATACAGATTATACCTGATTATTGATGATCTGCAGAATCACCGATAATCCAAGTATAACTAACCTCTGGACACCTTTATAGTAAGAGTGTTTGGTGCAACAGTAATGACTTTGAGTAAGACCCCCCGAGGAGCAGGTGGTCTTTGGCAGTATGGGCGGTACTGCCTTTTGGTAGGAACATAGACCTTCCAGTAGCCTGAGAACTCCAAAGGGGTAGAGTTTCAGGGTAAGGTAGGCTGAACCTGTGAGTGAGTGACACCTGAGGGTGGTAGTCACTAACAGGCCTGGAGACTATCTCTAACGGGAGAGATAGCTCTCGAGGTCGGGCAAGCCAGGTCGGCAACACACAGACAGATAAGGTACAAAGACAGAAGACTGATTCGGTATCCTAAGCGAGCAGGGTTTGGCAACAGGTAATCAGATATGCGAGGTACCCAATCAGAAAGCAGAGGGAAAGTCAGAAATGCAATAGGTCATAACAGATATCAAACAATGCCTAGTCTTGGGTGTGAGGTCCGTGGTCTCTACACCCTGGAACTAGTCTGAAGTATAACAGAATGATAACACAAGTTCCCTAGTCTTGGGTGTGAGGTCCGTGGTCTCTACACCCTGGAACTGGTCTAAGGAATAACACAGATGATACACAGTATTCCTAGTCTGGGGTGTGAGATCCATGGTCTCTACACCCTAGAACTGGTCTAAGGAATAACACAGATGAGATACAATATTCCTAGTCTGGGGTGTGAGGACCGTGGTCTCTACACCCTGGAACTGGTCTAAGGAATAACACAGATGATAATACAGTGAACTGACTAAGTGTGGATTCCCAGGTCCTCCTGGTTCCACCACACTGAAGGATCTGACTAAGGTCTGAGTGCTAACACATAGGTATTCGCAATGGCAGACAACCAGCAACTGACAAGCAACCTGAATATATGGTTGCAGGACTCTGCCGCCCCGCCCGAGCCACTCAGCCAATCAGGAGTCCAGCAGGAATCAGCTGATCGTCCTGATCAGCTGATACATCTCCTGCTGGTATAAAAAGTCTGACTTCTGGCGCACGCGCGCGTAGCTCCTCAGCCTGTGTGAACTAACAGACCCAGCCACACCAGACGCACGCTGCTGCGGACAAACCGCAGTACTGGACGCGGAATCAGCCGCCTTGCCGCCAGTACACGCGGCGGCTTTTCCGCGTTTTCTCACAAGTTCTCTATCTTTGTTAGCACCTCTCTAGTCTGTTTTCACCTGATCAATAATATAATATCCCAAGCTTGTAGGATCTTTGCCATGCATTTCTTTGAAGTGGTTAGGTATTGAATGGTCTACATCAGCCCTACCAATATTGTACACATGTTCATAGAGCCTTCTTCTGAACGCCGTTTCTGTCTTACCATTGTACTGTAGTCCGCACAGGCACTATAACAGGTACACCGCATATGTGCTATTGCAATTAAAAAATATTTTTACATTAAAAGTCTCTCCCGTGTGGTTGTTAGAGCTGTCACATTTCCTTGGTTGCCCTACACAGGTCCGGCAACCAAAGCACCTCTTGCATTTAAAAAAAAACTGTCATATCAAGGAAGGTTTTACTGATTCCTCTATGGCTCTGTAAAGTGCTTTTTGAAATCAAATTCTGTAAATTAGGTGCTTTTCTAAAGACTACCTGAGGTTTTTCAGGAATAAGCCCTCTCAAGTCACTGTCCAAAGTCAGAATTGTCCAATGTTTAGTCACCATGTTGTTCACATTATTATTTTGTATATTATAGTCTGTAATAAACGGGCAACTAAACAGAGTTCTGTTTATATTGCGACCCACTTGCTTTGTAGTACTTTGTAGCATAGTCTTCCTATCCCTCTCCCCAATTGTATTCCTGGTATTCATCATCTCTTTCAAATCGGATCCTTTCTCCTCAAATTGTTTAATCAAAACTTCCGATTGGATAGTGTAATGCTCTTTGTTCTGAAGATCCTCTGGAACTGGCTGGAGGGGATGGAATTGAGGCAGTTTGGATGGTAACAGCTGTCCATCCGAATATAGCTATTTATGTTAGTTTCATTAAAATAAGCCTGTGTTTGGCACCTGGTGGCTTGGTTGTAGATTGTCAAATCTAAAAAGTGTACTTCCGCTCTGCTGTATTCATAATTAAAATGTAAATTATTATCATTAGCGTTAATGCCTTCTATGAATTCATCAAGGGTTTCCTCATCCCCCTTCCATATGAAGAAGATGTCATCTATAAATCTTTTCCATACAATCAGATTCTCATGCTAATTCTTAAAGATAAACTCCTCCTCCCATTTTGCAGCAAACAAATTCGCTAAACTCGGGGCATATCTCGCGCCCATCGCCAAACCAGTTATTTGTTGGTAATATGTGCCATTGAAGAAAAAATAATTCCGGCTCATCACAAATCTTAATAAGTCAATTAAGAACTTTATCATATTCGTTGTGAAATCTGGATTCTGTAACAGGTAGTATTCAACAGCTTCCAAGCCTGCTTCCTGATTAATTACTGTATATAGTGACGAAAGTGACAAGAAAGTGGTGCTCATCAAAGTTAAAATCCTTTAAAATCTGCATAAGGTGCTTGGAATCTCTAAGATATGATGGTATATTTAAAACCATGGGCAGTAGGAAATTATCAATAAAATTACCCACTCTCTATGTGAGGATTATTGGAAAGTTGAGGGTTAAAAGTGGAACTATTCCTGAGTCCACTCTTCAAATACTGGCCTTCAACACTAATGTCAGCCGTTGAGGTTGTAGGTGCAGAATTATTAACAAAGAATTTCTTTAAAGACAATTTCCTCCTAAATTTATGTTCGTCCACAAAGAGTTGAAATTTACTCATTGCTCTCGGTGGTGCAAACTTTAAATCTTTATCTAAAAGTTTTAGTTCAGAGTCATTCAATTGATGGCTACTCAGATTAAAAATACCTTCTCCTTTCAGCCTTTCTTCTTTTGCTTCAAGATCCTCCTCTGCATCCACTTCTTCTTTTAATACTCTTTTCTTTCTCTCTGCTTGAGGCCCTATCCCCTCTAAAAAAAAATGGCGTGTGACCATAGTACAGTATTTCTGTATCTAATTGAGTGAGGGCTAAGAATCTATTACATACGGGTGGATAGCAACTCTGGGTTGGTTTGGAAGGATTATATTGGGGTCTCAGTTTTCATTGTGGTCTTGGATATGGCCCTTTGGGTTGTCAGGGAAGGATAGGGTGTGGTCTAGGTTTATAACCTGGAGGTTTGTGTTGGTACTTAGGTTTATTGGGATAGTATTGGAATCTCAAGTCGTGTACCGGTCTAGGAGGCCGATTTGGTCTAGACTTCTAATATGGTGTGATACTAGATGGAATCTGTGGGGGATAGGTTCATGGAGTTTTGGGAGTCCTAGGAGGTTTAGATTCAGGTATAGGAGGTGTGGGAATGATGGGGGGTACCAGTGGTGGTGGTGCATTGGGTTTGGGGTTTTCACTACTGATCACAAACTGCCATTTGTAAGTAATGTGACTATTATAATCCCGATAGTCCCTTAGATATTTCTTTTGTTTTTTCATATGAAGGTCATCATCTACCTTCCCAAGATGCACCTGTAATTCATCAGATATACTCTTGTATTCCTCTATTTCCTGTAAGGCCCCGTTCACACTTGCGTTTTTGGGAAAAACGGACCGGATGTCCGGACTGGATCCGGACCGTACCGGACCGGATCCGTACGGTTCCTATCCGGATCCGGTCCGTTTGCATACGTTTTCAATCAGGTATGAATACGGCTGAGATCCGGCACCGTTTTTTTAAAGAGATAACACACATAAATTCCTGGGGTCTGGGAGGTCAGCAGAAGCTGCACCTGTAGAATCAGGTCCTCCGCTGTGTAGGGCCTCATCTCCACGTCCGACATACTGCCAAACAGCTCCAGCACAAAGTCACTGCTGCTCCACTCCAGAAATGCTGTGCCCATGTGTCCCCATCCAAAATGGCCGCTAGAAAACGCATAGGAAGTGGGGTAGAACGTCCGGTTTTTATAGCCAGTGTGTTCTGTGCTTTCCGTTTCCCATTGGCTTCTATTGCCGGACGGTGCAGTCAGGCTCCTGTCCGGGTGCATCAGCCGGATGATCCGGACCTTAAAAATGGAGCATGTTGGAAAAGTGTCCGGAGTCCGGATCCGGTCCGGCTCCGGTCCGTACGGAACGGACGCGTGTGTACGGCCGCATAGACTTTGCATTGCTATGCCGAACGTCCGTTCCGTTTGTACAGTATACGGTCCGGATCCGGCCCGGCGAATCCGGACAGCGAACGCTAATGTGAACCGGGCCTAAGGGGTTCAAATGATCTTTAATATCATCAATAGTTTTGTTGAAGTCTCCCATTCTTAAACTTTTGGCTTTAAGCAAGATCTTAATCAATTCTTTGTCGCAATTGTCAAAAAAGTCTGCCATTCCTCCTTGGCATTTAGGCCCTGTTCACACTGCATGCGTTGCTGTCCGGATTTCGGCAACGCGTGCAGGAGGCCAACATGCACGACATCAGACAGTGCATAGTCTGCACTGTCTGATGTTCACAATGCATGTGTTCTGGACCAGTGCGGTCTGGGAACGCATGCTACATGCATTTTTCACAAAACGCGCGGCTGACTCATTCAATTCAGTGAATGGGATAAGCCATGCAATGCATAGAAATGCAGATGGCGTGCGTTCGTATGCGTTGCGTTCCGAACGCATGGCCATCCGCGTTTGCTGATGTGAATGTAGCCTTAGTCTCTTGTTCATTGGGAAAAAAGTCCCATCTTAATTGCCTCAGAATATATCAGTCCGTACTCTGTTTTTCTAGGGAAACAATTTCTCACCTTAATGCTAATTTTTTCTCAGATACAAAACCCGAGATGTTTAAATTGTGCTTCTAAGCTATTTTCTTCATGTTCTACATTGTGAATAAACACTTTATCAAAGTCTATTGCTCTGTTTTCTGGAAAATCAAAGACATTCATGATCTCTAATATGCAGGTAGCCGCTCAGTATGAATGTGGAACAACAGAAAGTCACAAATATTCAAACCATACAGAGTTCTCCTCTAGTAAAAAAAAAAAAAAGTCACTCCAAACATAGTACCAGTTGCCAAGGTAACCAAATTCCACTCTGAACCAAAGAAGATCTCACAGTAATGCTCAGTGCTAGATCCAATGATCAATTTCCAGATGGTGATAGCTGCAGTCACCCAGTGCTCAGACAATCAAATGCACACAGGTGACCATCACTGGATAAAAAGCCAATAATCCGTCAGCTACTTCCAAGCAATACAATATTTATTAAAGATACTACATTAAAATTGTACCCATAGTACTCACATCGAGGGCCCTTGTGACAGGGACTCTTTAGTTGAATAACAGCGTAACGTGCACATCCAGTGCACATTAAAAGCAGTTACAATCTCAAAGCAATGCCCAGTCTCCAAAGCCCAATCGGTTTCGGCGTTCCGCCGTCATCAGTAGCTAATGGAGACTGCGCGCTGGCTAATGTATAAATAAAGTTTGTCACTTATGCAATTAGCTAAGTGATCATCCTGGCACCACAAACCTTCTAGTAGCAAGTATCCCATAGATTGCTATAGCTGCCGCGACTGAGCCGCGACTGAGCCGTATAGGTAACGTGATCGGCAACACTTTGGATCGGCCAATACAAGGTACGTGAATGGCGCTACGGACCCTGGGAGAAGTAGTCACATTGAGTATCGTTCAACTGGTAGTTGCAGTGCCATGTGGTATGCGACGTCATGTCAGGGCGTGCAGCATTAAGATTTCAAACAGAGGAAAATGGCATATTAATTACATACAAACCTATTTAGATATACAATCTACACAATTGTGAATAAAACGAATTAGTCTCAGGCGGTTTCATCCACTAATTCAAATACAATAATACGTTCTCATAATCCCTGTAGATTAAATTAAGATAAAAGTAACAACATTGAAAATACTGTATATAAAATTGACTTTCTTATGTATGTTAATTTTCCCTTGATGAGCACACTGCACCAAGGCCAAATTGATTAAACTACTATCTTGTCACTATGGCATAAAACACGTATGTGTTCATGATTAGTGGATATTATTATTGTTATTATGATTATTATTTTCGTTTTATCATTGATTATTATGTATTTTTATTCATTTTTGTGATAATCTATGTAGAAAGTTCTGAGTCTGTTTACATATTAATGATTTATAGGCACTTATTTGGCCTGAGAAATGGGACAGAGACCCACAAAACGCCTAGCCAGTGTTCTCAAATACATGTAATTTACATCATTTTTGTGTCATCTTTACAGGTAAGCCGCCTCTTCCTTTTTTCTTTTTATGTGCTTTTAATGTATTTTATTGTCTATTGGGCACCTCTTATCCTCATTGTGCTTAACAGAATATATTGGAACAACTCATGTCACAGTGAATGGCCATACTACTAGCAACTTAGATACTGATAGTACATGCAGCATTATTTGTCTTAGGTGTCTAATACTTAATTGACATAGACAAAACTGCTTCCCTCACCTTGTCCTTGAAAGGTTTATGATCTAATGTCCAAGGACAAATACTATAGAGCTCATTTGCTTAGACAATAAACCTAATATGAAGCAGCTAGTCCAAAGGAAGCCCATAGCAATATAATAGCTGTTATGTGCTACAAACTTTTTTTTTTTATGTCCACATTCTATTCTATTGCCTTTTAGAAGATGTACAACATAACTGATAACTACTGTGATTGCAGTAAACATTGCAACTGATTGCTTTGGGTGTCCGTGCTTTGTATGACATCTTTGTCGCATCCTTTGGTTTAATAGCCTCTTGCACAAAACACATTTACTGGAGGAACTATTTATTCACATAAGGAAGCCTTTCTGTTGGAACCCCAGTATGTAAAACCATCCCGAAAATTATCTCAATACAATATTACAGAGTTAAGCATTAAAAGTTTGTCTTGTAAGCTATAAAAACCTTTATCTCAGCTTCCAGCAGCTGATGACATTGGTCAGCACCATCACTGGCTTGAACTGCATAAATATGAGTGAGGAAGGAGAAGTCACATGACTGCGCAGGACCTTTACAAGAACTTCTACAGATGGCAGCAGTCTCCAACAAATCAACAGATAAAGGAGCTATGCTAATGGTATATTTGCTTCTTGCAAAACAAACCTTTAATGCTCAGTTCCATACTTTTATGCAAAGCATCACGTCAGCATTATTTCATAACTGTAGAGTAGTTTTTGTTTCAAACAACCAATTATATGAAATAATATTAAAATAAAGTTATGCCTCTTATACTTGATATGATATTTGAAGTAAACATAGAACCAGTTCACTAAGAATAGAAAAATATGCTTTACTATAAAATCCTAGGAATGTCTAAAACGTGTCAGGTTTGTCCTGATAATTGCCCATGTCTACACCAGAAAGCTGTTGTTTGAAACTTGGTATTCACTACCTGTTTGAAGACTTTTTTTTTGTTAGATTTTGAAGGTAACTATCCATGATCTAAAATAGCTCGAACTGGGTTTTTCTTCTGTTTGTATTTTTGAAAAAGGCTTTACTGTTAACCTGCCGCTAACCAAATAGGTGCCTTAGTTCAAATGAGGTATGACCAAAAATATACAGTACATGCATAGATAGTATTTTTTGATGTGAGGGTACAAAAAAATAATGACTTCACACCCATATCACTTCCCAAACTATGCTGATATGAAGGTTTTAAAGAGTCTCCTTGTCAACAGAATACCAAAGTGAGATAGTTAAATAAAAAAACAAATTAATATAAACTATTCATAAAAAGAGGCTAGCCCATATCAGCATTTATCCAGACTGTGACAGCAGTCATTCTTATATTCATTTTACACCCTTTTTCATATTGCTTGTTTAATTGTCGTCCTACTTGTAATCAACAAAAAATGCAGCTTGAACAAGTACGCTTCTTTGAAAGGGTTAACCTCTTTCATGGAAAGTTTTTTAAAGAGGAACTTCAGTGAAAATAATATAATAAAAAAAAGTGCTTCATTTTTACAATAATTATGTATAAATGATTTAGTCAGTGTTTGCCCATTGTAAAATATTTTAAATCCCTGATTTATATTCTGACATTTATCACATGGCGACATTTTTACTGCTGGCAAGTGGCGTAGCTGCTGCTCGCTGTTTTGGCAGTTGGAAACAGCTGTAAACAGCGATTTTCCACAATGCAACAGGGTTTACAGACAGGAAACTGCCAAGAGTAGGCACTCAGATTTTTTTTGTGGGAGGGGTTTCACCACAATATCAGCCATACAGAGCCCCATGTTGGTCTGTTTGTGAAAAGGAATAGAGTTCTCATGTAAAAGGGGGTATCAGCTACTGATTGGGATAAAGTTCAATTCTTGGTCAGAGATTCTCTTTAAGGTATACCTTAACTGGAAAAAAATGGATTCTTGCCTCAGAAGAGCGTAAGAGGGTAAACCTCTGGATAATTCAAAGGCTTCCCAGGTCTCTCTATGCCCCTTTAATCCTGCACAGTGACCATTTGAACATAATTAAAGCTGGATTTCTGGGAAGGCCCCCAAAGCATATACCTAGGGTGGAAAATTAAAAGGGGTTGCAGCAGGGGGGAGCAGTCCACACCATGACTCACACAGACAAAAGTTGGCCCGGTTGGTCCATCCACAGCTGTCCCCTTAGCTCTGCACATCCTGCAGCATGTGCTTGTGTGCAGTGGGTGGCTAAATACAGAGCAACATTCTCCTGCTGTTCTGTTTTCATCACACCCTCCCCCTACACTCTACTGTTCAATGTTGGTGTGCTTCCACATGTGCGGAGCATCTGCCTTATTCCCTCTGCACTTTGGGCAGGTGAGTGGTCCATTAGCTGTGAGCTGGGTCCCACAGCTGCCTGCCGATCCTCTGAGATGTGTGCATCCACACCCTGAGTGCACGATGTGCCTCTGTCTAATCTGCCCCATCTCCTCTGTTCTGTGGTGTGGTTCTGAGGGGCTGCCAGCCACTCCTCATGCTGCTCCTCCGATTCATGTGAAAAGAGGCAATAATTACTTGGCACCGTTTGTAAAAAATCATTTGGTGAATTTAGTCTCTCCATAGGTTTTTGAGCCACTGATTGTCTCTCTTCAACCATGGTATCTTTGCTTTATTTCTGCACCACCACAGTTATAAACCTATGGTTGGTTTTGCAAAATAAATTAAGCCTAAAAAAATTCTACCAACAGTACATGGTGATTATTGCCTCTTTTCACATTGATTGTCCTTTGCCTGAATACTTGCACTTACAGCACATTTGTGAAGACAGTCTGCCATGGAATCCCTCCACAATTCTGTTGTCTTGTAATGCTGGTGGAGATTTTGTACTGTTTGTTTTACATTTTAAAGTTTTGCAATCTGAATCTGTGAGTTGTTTCCCTCTATTGCCCACTGCCTTGCCCTCTGATCCCTCTAAATCCTGTCACCGGCCCCTGGTGCCACTAGCGATATTGAACACCGCCACCTCAGCCTTAAGTTGGCCATTAATCATACAATACCATGGTCGATTGTTTCCGATTCCTGCAGCAACTGATTGAAAATGATAGGTCGTGCCCATTAATGGCCAGAAACCCACTTGCCAATCCAATCAGATTGATGGGATCAAAACGAAAAATGGATCGATTTCGTTAACCTTCCTGGCGGTAAGCCCGAGCTGAGCTCGGGCTATGCCGCCGGAAGGCACCGCTCAGGCCCCGCTGGGCTGATTTGCATAATTTTTTTTTTCCTGCACGCAGCTAGCACTTTGCTAGCTGCGTGCAGTGCCCGATCGCCGCCGCTACCCGCCGATCCGCCGCTATCCGTCGCGCCGCAGCCGCCCCCCCCCCCCAGACCCCGTGCGCTGCCTGGCCAATCAGTGCCAGGCAGCTCTATGGGGTGGATCGGAATCCCCTATGACGTCACGACGTCGTTGACGTCGGTGACGTCATCCCGCCCCGTCGCCATGGCGACGGAGGAAGCCCTCCAGGAGATCCCGTTCTTTGAACGGGATCTCCTGATCGCCGATCGCCGGCGGCGATCGGAGGGGCTGGGGGGATGCCGCTGAGCAGCGGCTATCATGTAGCGAGACTTTGTCTCGCTACATGAAAAAAAAAAAAATTAAAAAAAAAAGATTTGCTGCCCTTTGGCGATTTTTTAGCAAACCACCAGGAGGGTTAATCTGCTCCAATTGGTTAGCAGGTTTAGGTTTTTGGCTGTCAGTACGACCAACCTTTTCTGATCAATTACTGTGGTGATTAGGAATGTAATTTTCCTGTCAGATCAACATTCGTTGTTGTTGTTTTTTTTTTTTGGGGGGGGGGGGTGACAGTGGGCCTTAAGATAAAAATATGAATCTGGCCCTGCTGAAAATATTGCTGAAGATGGTGTTCACAACCACGTTCCCCTCTGTAACACCACACTGTGCAGGAGCCAGTATGGTCAACACCTGCGCAGTGGCTTCATGAAGCAAAAAGCCATGAATGAGCAGCTACATGGTACTGCACAGGTGCAAACCCTAGTGGCACCTGTGCAATGCGGCCACACTCATACACGGAGGGGAGCATGGCTGTGAAGAAGAAAAGGGTCATGGCAAGCAGCAGATAACAATCATGGTAAGTATCCATATTTCCTTTAATAAAAAGTTTAATGTTTTCTGCATTATTATTATGTTAGGTTCAAAGACAACCAGAGAATGAGCAAGATTACACTATTAATAACAAAAGGCACGTGTGGAGAGAGAACAGACACCATTGCAAATGTGTTCTCTTTTCTGAAGTCTGCAATATAAGTAGGGAGCAGACAGCTGGTAACCACGTCTGTTTCTCTATGTAGAAATAATTAAACACTTCTTCCTTAAGCCTTTGTTAAAAAATAACAATACAAAATTAATTTAACAATAAAATAAAAACGTGACATAATCCCAACAATAAGAAACAAAGAGTAAATAATGTAATAATACAATGATAAATTATTACAGCAATATGTTAGCAATTAAGGACCAATAGAAATAATATTAATTGCAGTAGTCATAATATAATAATACACAATAATTGTCCTTTTCCTCACTCCTTAATAACCTTTTCCCCTTCGGATGAACACTGGAAGTTGCCGAAATTTACTAAATGCTTTTCTGTACGTTTGCAGAAAAGCATTAGCATATGATGCCAGGTGGCCAAGGTAGGGGAACTGCTCAACCCCTCTTGTGATATAACAGCACTGCAGCTAGACAGGTAGACAGAGAAGCCACTCCTGTTTATCATTACCATAAATGGAACCAGCTGTAAAGCTATATCTTCTTTACTGAAAATCTTTACTGAATATATATATATATATATATATATATACTGTATAGGCCTGTAGGCAAAGTTAATCTATGTTTTTTTTAGGATCGGAGATGTCACTTCCATTTGAAATCAACACTTGTACTGTTGTTACTGTTCTTTGTTGTCACATGTACAACTTGTATTGTTTGTTTGTATTGTATTATTTAGGTATTCTCTTTTTCTAAAAAATATGTTTGAATAAAAATATTCATTTTTATTGATACTCTAAAAAGTCATCCTAATACCATAGACTTTCTAAGAAACATGGTAAACTTTTATTTTTGAAGATTATTTGATTTAAAATATTTTGAGCTAATTATGTGGTGGCATCTGCAGGCCCGGTCCGCCCATAATGCCAAGTAAAGAGACTTCCTCAGGCAGCAGAAGTCTGGGGCGACTCCAGGCAGAAACAGGAAGTGAAGAGCCTGGCCAACTTATACTGGGGACAACTGTACCTGGCTACCAATACTGGGGGCATCTATGCCTGTACCTACCTATGTATACTGAGGTTTTTTTTGGGGGGGGGGGGTATAATGTGTGGAGCAAATTGTCGGATGCTGTGCGATCATTCCAATTCGGTGGAGGGGGGGGGGGTGCATCCTCACAAGTTTGCCTCAGGCAGAAAAAAATCTAGAACTGGCCCTAGGCATCTGTTGAGCCAAATTGCTTTTTTTACCTGACTGGCTGGGTTTGCAAAACATACCTCCCTGTGTCAATGTCAGATGCTATCTTCCTCCATCATCATCCCCTTCATAAGATAGTCAAGGAGGACAGGAGAGGGGGCACCAGGTAGTAATTCACTTTGAAAATTAATCACCTCACCTCATCAACTCCCAAAAAGAGACCTTCCTAGGTCATCTTTACTTCATGCATAATAAAGCATTTACCCTTTTCAGGTTAAATAAAATGCAGGCAGGGCGATGAGAGGCTACACATAGTTTTATAAATAGTCTACTACATGGTTGTGGAAAGAGTAAAATGCTTTATTACACACTGGGAAGAGGAAATCTGGGCAGGACTAGGATGAGACTACTGAGCTACAGTGCTGACCACAAAGAGTTAACCTCTCAGCAAAAGAAAAGATAAGCGTGTGTCCATTTATCAATTCTGTGCAAGAAGCAATAGTTGTTCAGTAGTTGGGGAACTTCCTGTCAATTGTCAGTTTTAGCCGTAGATGTTGGGCCTTATGACCGAGTTCTTTTGGCAATTGGAAAAGATGACAATTGTGAGATAGCATAGTCTCCATTCACATTTACTTACAATTAAAAAGGTGGGAAGGCGAACTAGGGCTTTAAATGCCCAGTTTTCATGTTGTGTCAGGACACTGAGGAAAGTACCAAGATCAAGGAGGCTTGTTAAGGTCTGAGGACTTCAACCCTTGGCACATAACCAGTGACACTCTCAGCTGCTCACACACACTGGTCCACAGACAAGGGAGGATTGCTATATGATATTTAATCTACAAGGAATTGTCAAACATAATTTCCGCTCTTATTTGTGAAATAAGGGATTTGTTTTGTCACAATTAAATATAAGTGACATGTTTCCTAGTTTTCTAATCTTCAGATTTCAACGTTTGCTTATTTATTTACTCAGCACCTTTTTTCCACTACCTGCTTGCATTACATTGGCACATTATTTACTATTTTTGCTTTTCATTTTTCTGTAAGAACATTTAACTATTCATTTATCTATGCTAGCTGGCACATTTTATTCCACCAGATAAAGATAAGATTACTTCCTTTTTGCTCTGTTACAGAGGAGGAAGCTGTCACAATATGCCACTGCTTATGTGTAAGTAAAGCACAAATAATGTCCCCGGTAGCAAATATTTATGTGGAAAATAATGAGTTTCTACATGGTTGCAGATGCTAGGGTTTGGGTTGTTTTCAGTGAATAATGGGTTTTACAGGTAGTAGGACAGTTTTATGTATCAGACAGGACACCGCTCTCAATATAGACAGCAGTTGTATATAATTTGCAGGTAAGAAATATTAAAGCTCACTTTCAGCCAAACAGCTAAATACCCAGTTGAAATATAGTTATGTTACCAGCTAAAATGTTCTCTTTGGCCCTTTCTGTGGGTCTCTTACTTCACTGCATTGGTGACCTCCCTGCTATAGATGTGCAAAATAACTCAGAAGTAACTTTCCAGCCCACAGAAGCAAATTATCACGCCGTGGAGGTCATCTCTGACCTCATCCTGCAAGGAAACTCACAAGGCCCAAATTATGCTAGACTAGCAATGTGATTCAATCCATTAGAGCTAGACTAGCTCTAAGTGCCACTCCTATTTTCCTCAACCAACACCTTAGGAGATGATTTACCAGTTGGGAAATTATTTATTTTATTATTAATTATTATTTATTTATAAAGTGCCAACATATTCCGTGGCGCTGTACAATGTAATAAAACAAACAAGGGATACATAATGATACAGACAATGATATACTTCAAATATGAACACTGATACAAGATACAGCACTGCTGATTACAATTTGATTTAACATGATGACTAAAATGTATAAATGTCTAACAGTGTGCAAGCAATTAAATTAATAACATTCCATGACACAACAGGGTGAGAGCCCTGCCCTTGCGAGCTTACAATCTAAAGGAATGGGGTGGAAACAAGAGGTGGGGAAATGAAGAGTATTTGAATTTACCTGTGTACACAGTAAAAACATAATTGGGTTCAGCAAAATTAGACAAAAATTGAAGAAGTGTGACCAGTATATGTCTGCCCCACACCCCATATTACCCCCTTTGCGCATTAGAAATGGCCAGCATCCCTCACATTCAGTTTCACCACCACCCCCCATCATCCTCCCTAGAGCGGCCACCGTGGAAGCATAATTACCTAGTCCATTGTCGAGTTGTCACCTTTTCTGACATGTGCCTCTTCAATAACCATCCAGCAGCATCTCCACTTAGGATACCGATGTCACATGACATGCATCAGGAGCACATGACATGCATCAGGAGTTGCTGCCACCAGGTGATAGTGGTACAGTGTAGAAAATGAGAGGACCCAGCCATGCTTCCACTGTAGTCATTCTGCATATTGATGTCACTGGCACCGCCTACATTTTATCATCTGAATCACATAATTCAGGTAGCTTCATGGTAGGCTCGTATTACATCTTACAGTATTATATAACCTGTTGTAGTTCTCTAACTACTTTAGTACCAAGCTAATTGAAATGTACGCCCTGTTTTGGTGGTCACCTGGCTGGCAGGGCGTAGATCTCAATTAGCCGCCACTGCACGCATCTGACGTTTCTGTCCCTCCCGCCGATCTCGCCACTGAATCCCGATGTATCTCGCCGAACCTCACCTGCTCTGCCTGTCTCTATGACGGCAGAGCCCTTTGAACGATTCAGGAGTTG